>NW_026608584.1:35000-61880 GCF_029499605.1 Hyla sarda | reverse complement strand
TAATGCACTTTATATAATATGATTGTACACTTTATGTAATGCACTTTATATAATATGATTGTACACTTTATGTAATGCACTTTATATAATATGATTGTACACTTTATGTAATGCACTTTATATAATATGATTGTACACTTTATGTAATGCACTTTATATAATATGATTGTACACTTTTGATACTGTTTACACTGCCTGTAATGCACTTTATATAATATGATTGTACACTTTATGTAATGCACTTTATATAATATGATTGTACACTTTTGATACTGTTTACACTGCCTATAATGCACTTTATATAATATGATTGTACACTTTATGTAATGCACTTTATATAATATGATTGTACACTTTATGTAATGCACTTTATATAATATGATTGTACACTTTATGTAATGCACTTTATATAATATGATTGTACACTTTATGTAATGCACTTTATATAATATGATTGTACACTTTTGATACTGTTTACACTGCTGTAATGCACTTTATATAATATGATTGTACACTTTTGATACTGTTTACACTGCCTATAATGCACTTTATATAATATGATTGTACACTTTATGTAATGCACTTTATATAATATGATTGTACACTTTTGATACTGTTTACACTGCTATGTAATGCACTTTATATAATATGATTGTACACTTTATGTAATGCACTTTATATAATATGATTGTACACTTTTGATACTGTTTACACTGCTTGTAATGCACTTTATATAATATGATTGTACACTTTGATACTGTTTACACTGCCTATAATGCACTTTATATAATATGATTGTACACTTTATGTAATGCACTTTATATAATATGATTGTACACTTTTGATACTGTTTACACTGCCTATAATGCACTTTATATAATATGATTGTACACTTTATGTAATGCACTTTATATAATATGATTGTACACTTTATGTAATGCACTTTATATAATATGATTGTACACTTTATGTAATGCACTTTATATAATATGATTGTACACTTTATGTAATGCACTTTATATAATATGATTGTACACTTTATGTAATGCACTTTATATAATATGATTGTACACTTTATGTAATGCACTTTATATAATATGATTGTACACTTTATGTAATGCACTTTATATAATATGATTGTACACTTTATGTAATGCACTTTATATAATATGATTGTACACTTTTGATACTGTTTACACTGCCTATAATGCACTTTATATAATATGATTGTACACTTTTGATACTGTTTACACTGCTTGTAATGCACTTTATATAATATGATTGTACACTTTATGTAATGCACTTTATATAATATGATTGTACACTGCCTGTAATGCACTTTATATAATATGATTGTACACTTTATGTAATGCACTTTATATAATATGATTGTACACTTTTGATACTGTTTACACTGCTTGTAATGCACTTTATATAATATGATTGTACACTTTTGATACTGTTTACACTGCCTATAATGCACTTTATATAATATGATTGTACACTTTATGTAATGCACTTTATATAATATGATTGTACACTTTATGTAATGCACTGTATATAATATGATTGTACACTTTTGATACTGTTTACACTGCCTGTAATGCACTTTATATAATATGATTGTACACTTTATGTAATGCACTTTATATAATATGATTGTACACTTTTGATACTGTTTACACTGCTTGTAATGCACTTTATATAATATGATTGTACACTTTTGATACTGTTTACACTGCCTATAATGCACTTTATATAATATGAGTGTACACTTTATGTAATGCACTTTATATAATATGATTGTACACTTTATGTAATGCACTTTATATAATATGATTGTACACTTTTGATACTGTTTACACTGCCTGTAATGCACTTTATATAATATGATTGTACACTTTATGTAATGCACTTTATATAATATGATTGTACACTTTATGTAATGCACTTTATATAATATGATTGTACACTGCCTGTAATGCACTTTATATAATATGATTGTACACTTTTGATACTGTTTACACTGCCTGTAATGCACTTTATATAATATGATTGTACACTTTTGATACTGTTTACACTGCTTGTAATGCACTTTATATAATATGATTGTACACTTTATGTAATGCACTTTATATAATATGATTGTACACTTTTGATACTGTTTACACTGCCTATAATGCACTTTATATAATATGATTGTACACTTTTGATACTGTTTACACTGCCTGTAATGCACTTTATATAATATGATTGTACACTTTTGATACTGTTTACACTTTATGTAATGCACTTTATATAATATGATTGTACACTTTATGTAATGCACTTTATATAATATGATTGTACACTGCCTGTAATGCACTTTATATAATATGATTGTACACTTTATGTAATGCACTTTATATAATATGATTGTACACTTTATGTAATGCACTTTATATAATATGATTGTACACTTTATGTAATGCACTTTATATAATATGATTGTACACTTTATGTAATGCACTTTATATAATATGATTGTACACTGCCTGTAATGCACTTTATATAATATGATTGTACACTTTATGTAATGCACTTTATATAATATGATTGTACACTTTATGTAATGCACTTTATATAATATGATTGTACACTTTATGTAATGCACTTTATATAATATGATTGTACACTTTTGATACTGTTTACACTGCCTGTAATGCACTTTATATAATATGATTGTACACTTTTGATACTGTTTACACTGCCTATAATGCACTTTATATAATATGATTGTACACTTTATGTAATGCACTTTATATAATATGATTGTACACTTTATGTAATGCACTTTATATAATATGATTGTACACTTTTGATACTGTTTACACTGCCTGTAATGCACTTTATATAATATGATTGTACACTTTATGTAATGCACTTTATATAATATGATTGTACACTTTATGTAATGCACTTTATATAATATGATTGTACACTTTTGATACTGTTTACACTGCTTGTAATGCACTTTATATAATATGATTGTACACTTTATGTAATGCACTTTATATAATATGATTGTACACTTTTGATACTGTTTACACTGCCTGTAATGCACTTTATATAATATGATTGTACACTTTTGATACTGTTTACACTGCTTGTAATGCACTTTATATAATATGATTGTACACTTTTGATACTGTTTACACTGCCTATAATGCACTTTATATAATATGATTGTACATTTTATGTAATGCACTTTATATAATATGATTGTACACTTTATGTAATGCACTTTATATAATATGATTGTACACTTTATGTAATGCACTTTATATAATATGATTGTACACTTTTGATACTGTTTACACTGCCTGTAATGCACTTTATATAATATGATTGTACACTTTATGTAATGCACTTTATATAATATGATTGTACACTTTATGTAATGCACTTTATATAATATGATTGTACACTTTATGTAATGCACTTTATATAATATGATTGTACACTTTTGATACTGTTTACACTGCCTGTAATGCACTTTATATAATATGATTGTACACTTTATGTAATGCACTTTATATAATATGATTGTACACTTTTGATACTGTTTACACTGCCTGTAATGCACTTTATATAATATGATTGTACACTTTATGTAATGCACTTTATATAATATGATTGTACACTTTATGTAATGCACTTTATATAATATGATTGTACACTTTATGTAATGCACTTTATATAATATGATTGTACACTTTATGTAATGCACTTTATATAATATGATTGTACACTCTATGTAATGCACTTTATATAATATGATTGTACACTTTATGTAATGCACTTTATATAATATGATTGTACACTTTATGTAATGCACTTTATATAATATGATTGTACACTTTATGTAATGCACTTTATATAATATGATTGTACACTTTATGTAATGCACTTTATATAATATGATTGTACACTTTATGTAATGCACTTTATATAATATGATTGTACACTTTATGTAATGCACTTTATATAATATGATTGTACACTTTATGTAATGCACTTTATATAATATGATTGTACACTTTATGTAATGCACTTTATATAATATGATTGTACACTTTATGTAATGCACTTTATATAATATGATTGTACACTCTATGTAATGCACTTTATATAATATGATTGTACACTTTATGTAATGCACTTTATATAATATGATTGTACACTTTATGTAATGCACTTTATATAATATGATTGTACACTTTATGTAATGCACTTTATATAATATGATTGTACACTTTATGTAATGCACTTTATATAATATGATTGTACACTTTATGTAATGCACTTTATATAATATGATTGTACACTGCCTGTAATGCACTTTATATAATATGATTGTACACTTTATGTAATGCACTTTATATAATATGATTGTACACTGCCTGTAATGCACTTTATATAATATGATTGTACACTTTATGTAATGCACTTTATATAATATGATTGTACACTTTTGATACTGTTTACACTGCCTGTAATGCACTTTATATAATATGATTGTACACTTTATGTAATGCACTTTATATAATATGATTGTACACTTTATGTAATGCACTTTATATAATATGATTGTACACTTTATGTAATGCACTTTATATAATATGATTGTACACTTTTGATACTGTTTACACTGCCTGTAATGCACTTTATATAATATGATTGTACACTTTATGTAATGCACTTTATATAATATGATTGTACACTTTATGTAATGCACTTTATATAATATGATTGTACACTTTATGTAATGCACTTTATATAATATGATTGTACACTTTATGTAATGCACTTTATATAATATGATTGTACACTTTATGTAATGCACTTTATATAATATGATTGTACACTTTATGTAATGCACTTTATATAATATGATTGTACACTTTTGATACTGTTTACACTGCTTGTAATGCACTTTATATAATATGATTGTACACTTTATGTAATGCACTTTATATAATATGATTGTACACTTTATGTAATGCACTTTATATAATATGATTGTACACTTTATGTAATGCACTTTATATAATATGATTGTACACTTTTGATACTGTTTACACTGCCTATAATGCACTTTATATAATATGATTGTACACTTTTGATACTGTTTACACTGCTTGTAATGCACTTTATATAGTATGATTGTACACTTTATGTAATGCACTTTATATAATATGATTGTACACTTTATGTAATGCACTTTATATAATATGATTGTACACTTTATGTAATGCACTTTATATAATATGATTGTACACTTTATGTAATGCACTTTATATAATATGATTGTACACTTTATGTAATGCACTTTATATAATATGCTTGTACACTTTATGTAATGCACTTTATATAATATGATTGTACACTTTTGATACTGTTTACACTGCCTGTAATGCACTTTATATAATATGATTGTACACTTTATGTAATGCACTTTATATAATATGATTGTACACTTTATGTAATGCACTTTATATAATATGCTTGTACACTTTATGTAATGCACTTTATATAATATGATTGTACACTGCCTGTAATGCACTTTATATAATATGATTGTACACTTTATGTAATGCACTTTATATAATATGATTGTACACTTTTGATACTGTTTACACTGCCTATAATGCACTTTATATAATATGATTGTACACTTTATGTAATGCACTTTATATAATATGATTGTACACTTTATGTAATGCACTTTATATAATATGATTGTACACTTTTGATACTGTTTACACTGCCTGTAATGCACTTTATATAATATGATTGTACACTTTATGTAATGCACTTTATATAATATGATTGTACACTTTATGTAATGCACTTTATATAATATGATTGTACACTTTATGTAATGCACTTTATATAATATGATTGTACACTTTATGTAATGCACTTTATATAATATGATTGTACACTTTATGTAATGCACTTTATATAATATGATTGTACACTTTATGTAATGCACTTTATATAATATGATTGTACACTTTATGTAATGCACTTTATATAATATGATTGTACACTTTATGTAATGCACTTTATATAATATGATTGTACACTTTTGATACTGTTTACACTGCTTGTAATGCACTTTATATAATATGATTGTACACTTTATGTAATGCACTTTATATAATATGATTGTACACTTTTGATACTGTTTACACTGCCTATAATGCACTTTATATAATATGATTGTACACTTTATGTAATGCACTTTATATAATATGATTGTACACTTTATGTAATGCACTTTATATAATATGATTGTACACTTTATGTAATGCACTTTATATAATATGATTGTACACTTTATGTAATGCACTTTATATAATATGATTGTACACTTTATGTAATGCACTTTATATAATATGATTGTACACTTTATGTAATGCACTTTATATAATATGATTGTACACTTTTGATACTGTTTACACTGCCTGTAATGCACTTTATATAATATGATTGTACACTTTATGTAATGCACTTTATATAATATGATTGTACACTTTATGTAATGCACTTTATATAATATGATTGTACACTTTATGTAATGCACTTTATATAATATGATTGTACACTTTATGTAATGCACTTTATATAATATGATTGTACACTTTATGTAATGCACTTTATATAATATGATTGTACACTTTATGTAATGCACTTTATATAATATGATTGTACACTTTATGTAATGCACTTTATATAATATGATTGTACACTTTATGTAATGCACTTTATATAATATGATTGTACACTTTTGATACTGTTTACACTGCCTGTAATGCACTTTATATAATATGATTGTACACTTTTGATACTGTTTACACTGCTTGTAATGCACTTTATATAATATGATTGTACACTTTATGTAATGCACTTTATATAATATGATTGTACACTTTATGTAATGCACTTTATATAATATGATTGTACACTTTTGATACTGTTTACACTGCCTGTAATGCACTTTATATAATATGATTGTACACTTTATGTAATGCACTTTATATAATATGATTGTACACTTTATGTAATGCACTTTATATAATATGATTGTACACTTTATGTAATGCACTTTATATAATATGATTGTACACTTTTGATACTGTTTACACTGCCTATAATGCACTTTATATAATATGATTGTACACTTTATGTAATGCACTTTATATAATATGATTGTACACTTTATGTAATGCACTTTATATAATATGATTGTACACTTTATGTAATGCACTTTATATAATATGATTGTACACTTTTGATACTGTTTACACTGCCTGTAATGCACTTTATATAATATGATTGTACACTTTATGTAATGCACTTTATATAATATGATTGTACACTTTATGTAATGCACTTTATATAATATGATTGTACACTTTATGTAATGCACTTTATATAATATGATTGTACACTTTATGTAATGCACTTTATATAATATGATTGTACACTTTATGTAATGCACTTTATATAATATGATTGTACACTTTATGTAATGCACTTTATATAATATGATTGTACACTTTATGTAATGCACTTTATATAATATGATTGTACACTTTATGTAATGCACTTTATATAATATGATTGTACACTTTATGTAATGCACTTTATATAATATGATTGTACACTTTATGTAATGCACTTTATATAATATGATTGTACACTTTATGTAATGCACTTTATATAATATGATTGTACACTTTATGTAATGCACTTTATATAATATGATTGTACACTTTATGTAATGCACTTTATATAATATGATTGTACACTTTTGATACTGTTTACACTGCTTGTAATGCACTTTATATAATATGATTGTACACTTTATGTAATGCACTTTATATAATATGATTGTACACTTTATGTAATGCACTTTATATAATATGATTGTACACTTTTGATACTGTTTACACTGCTTGTAATGCACTTTATATAATATGATTGTACACTTTTGATACTGTTTACACTGCCTATAATGCACTTTATATAATATGATTGTACACTTTATGTAATGCACTTTATATAATATGATTGTACACTTTATGTAATGCACTTTATATAATATGATTGTACACTTTATGTAATGCACTTTATATAATATGATTGTACACTTTTGATACTGTTTACACTGCCTATAATGCACTTTATATAATATGATTGTACACTTTATGTAATGCACTTTATATAATATGATTGTACACTTTTGATACTGTTTACACTGCCTATAATGCACTTTATATAATATGATTGTACACTTTATGTGATGCACTTTATATAATATGATTGTACACTTTATGTAATGCACTTTATATAATATGATTGTACACTTTATGTAATGCACTTTATATAATATGATTGTACACTTTTGATACTGTTTACACTGCTTGTAATGCACTTTATATAATATGATTGTACACTTTATGTAATGCACTTTATATAATATGATTGTACACTTTTGATACTGTTTACACTGCCTATAATGCACTTTATATAATATGATTGTACACTTTATGTAATGCACTTTATATAATATGATTGTACACTTTATGTAATGCACTTTATATAATATGATTGTACACTTTATGTAATGCACTTTATATAATATGATTGTACACTTTATGTAATGCACTTTATATAATATGATTGTACATTTTATGTAATGCACTTTATATAATATGATTGTACACTTTATGTAATGCACTTTATATAATATGATTGTACACTTTTGATACTGTTTACACTGCTTGTAATGCACTTTATATAATATGATTGTACACTTTATGTAATGCACTTTATATAATATGATTGTACACTTTATGTAATGCACTTTATATAATATGATTGTACACTTTTGATACTGTTTACACTTTATGTAATGCACTTTATATAATATGATTGTACACTTTATGTAATGCACTTTATATAATATGATTGTACACTTTATGTAATGCACTTTATATAATATGATTGTACACTTTATGTAATGCACTTTATATAATATGATTGTACACTTTTGATACTGTTTACACTGCCTGTAATGCACTTTATATAATATGATTGTACACTTTATGTAATGCACTTTATATAATATGATTGTACACTTTTGATACTGTTTACACTGCCTATAATGCACTTTATATAATATGATTGTACACTTTATGTAATGCACTTTATATAATATGATTGTACACTTTATGTAATGCACTTTATATAATATGATTGTACACTTTATGTAATGCACTTTATATAATATGATTGTACATTTTATGTAATGCACTTTATATAATATGATTGTACACTTTATGTAATGCACTTTATATAATATGATTGTACACTTTATGTAATGCACTTTATATAATATGATTGTACATTTTATGTAATGCACTTTATATAATATGATTGTACACTTTATGTAATGCACTTTATATAATATGATTGTACACTTTTGATACTGTTTACACTGCTTGTAATGCACTTTATATAATATGATTGTACACTTTATGTAATGCACTTTATATAATATGATTGTACACTTTATGTAATGCACTTTATATAATATGATTGTACACTTTTGATACTGTTTACACTTTATGTAATGCACTTTATATAATATGATTGTACACTTTATGTAATGCACTTTATATAATATGATTGTACACTTTATGTAATGCACTTTATATAATATGATTGTACACTTTATGTAATGCACTTTATATAATATGATTGTACACTTTTGATACTGTTTACACTGCCTGTAATGCACTTTATATAATATGATTGTACACTTTTGATACTGTTTACACTGCCTGTAATGCACTTTATATAATATGATTGTACACTTTTGATACTGTTTACACTGCTTGTAATGCACTTTATATAATATGATTGTACACTTTATGTAATGCACTTTATATAATATGATTGTACACTTTATGTAATGCACTTTATATAATATGATTGTACACTTTATGTAATGCACTTTATATAATATGATTGTACACTTTATGTAATGCACTTTATATAATATGATTGTACACTTTATGTAATGCACTTTATATAATATGATTGTACACTTTATGTAATGCACTTTATATAATATGATTGTACACTTTTGATACTGTTTACACTGCCTGTAATGCACTTTATATAATATGATTGTACACTTTATGTAATGCACTTTATATAATATGATTGTACACTTTATGTAATGCACTTTATATAATATGATTGTACACTTTATGTAATGCACTTTATATAATATGATTGTACACTTTATGTAATGCACTTTATATAATATGATTGTACACTTTATGTAATGCACTTTATATAATATGATTGTACACTTTATGTAATGCACTTTATATAATATGATTGTACACTTTATGTAATGCACTTTATATAATATGATTGTACACTTTATGTAATGCACTTTATATAATATGATTGTACACTTTATGTAATGCACTTTATATAATATGATTGTACACTTTATGTAATGCACTTTATATAATATGATTGTACACTTTATGTAATGCACTTTATATAATATGATTGTACACTTTATGTAATGCACTTTATATAATATGATTGTACACTTTTGATACTGTTTACACTGCTTGTAATGCACTTTATATAATATGATTGTACACTTTTGATACTGTTTACACTGCTTGTAATGCACTTTATATAATATGATTGTACACTTTTGATACTGTTTACACTGCTTGTAATGCACTTTATATAATATGATTGTACACTTTTGATACTGTTTACACTGCCTATAATGCACTTTATATAATATGATTGTACACTTTATGTAATGCACTTAATATAATATGATTGTACACTTTATGTAATGCACTTTATATAATATGATTGTACACTTTATGTAATGCACTTTATATAATATGATTGTACACTTTTGATACTGTTTACACTGCCTATAATGCACTTTATATAATATGATTGTACACTTTATGTAATGCACTTTATATAATATGATTGTACACTTTTGATACTGTTTACACTGCCTATAATGCACTTTATATAATATGATTGTACACTTTATGTGATGCACTTTATATAATATGATTGTACACTTTATGTAATGCACTTTATATAATATGATTGTACACTTTATGTAATGCACTTTATATAATATGATTGTACACTTTATGTAATGCACTTTATATAATATGATTGTACACTTTTGATACTGTTTACACTGCTTGTAATGCACTTTATATAATATGATTGTACACTTTTGATACTGTTTACACTGCCTATAATGCACTTTATATAATATGATTGTACACTTTATGTAATGCACTTTATATAATATGATTGTACACTTTATGTAATGCACTTTATATAATATGATTGTACACTTTTGATACTGTTTACACTGCTTGTAATGCACTTTATATAATATGATTGTACACTTTATGTAATGCACTTTATATAATATGATTGTACACTTTATGTAATGCACTTTATATAATATGATTGTACACTTTATGTAATGCACTTTATATAATATGATTGTACACTTTTGATACTGTTTACACTTTATGTAATGCACTTTATATAATATGATTGTACACTTTATGTAATGCACTTTATATAATATGATTGTACACTTTATGTAATGCACTTTATATAATATGATTGTACACTTTATGTAATGC
This sequence comes from Hyla sarda, assembly GCF_029499605.1. Lineage (NCBI taxonomy): Eukaryota > Metazoa > Chordata > Amphibia > Anura > Hylidae > Hyla > Hyla sarda. Next base: position 50,103 of record NW_026608584.1, on the reverse strand, counting down.
ACTTTATATAATATGATTGTACACTTTATGTAATGCACTTTATATAATATGATTGTACACTTTATGTAATGCACTTTATATAATATGATTGTACACTTTTGATACTGTTTACACTGCCTGTAATGCACTTTATATAATATGATTGTACACTTTTGATACTGTTTACACTGCTTGTAATGCACTTTATATAATATGATTGTACACTTTATATAATGCACTTTATATAATATGATTGTACACTTTATGTAATGCACTTTATATAATATGATTGTACACTTTATGTAATGCACTTTATATAATATGATTGTACACTTTATGTAATGCACTTTATATAATATGATTGTACACTTTATGTAATGCACTTTATATAATATGATTGTACACTTTTGATACTGTTTACACTGCCTATAATGCACTTTATATAATATGATTGTACACTTTATGTAATGCACTTTATATAATATGATTGTACACTTTATGTAATGCACTTTATATAATATGATTGTACACTTTTGATACTGTTTACACTGCCTGTAATGCACTTTATATAATATGATTGTACACTTTTGATACTGTTTACACTGCTTGTAATGCACTTTATATAATATGATTGTACACTTTATGTAATGCACTTTATATAATATGATTGTACACTTTATGTAATGCACTTTATATAATATGATTGTACACTTTATGTAATGCACTTTATATAATATGATTGTACACTTTTGATACTGTTTACACTGCCTGTAATGCACTTTATATAATATGATTGTACACTTTATGTAATGCACTTTATATAATATGATTGTACACTTTATGTAATGCACTTTATATAATATGATTGTACACTTTATGTAATGCACTTTATATAATATGATTGTACACTTTATGTAATGCACTTTATATAATATGATTGTACACTTTTGATACTGTTTACACTTTATGTAATGCACTTTATATAATATGATTGTACACTTTTGATACTGTTTACACTGCTTGTAATGCACTTTATATAATATGATTGTACACTTTCTGTAATGCACTTTATATAATATGATTGTACACTTTATGTAATGCACTTTATATAATATGATTGTACACTTTATGTAATGCACTTTATATAATATGATTGTACACTTTATGTAATGCACTTTATATAATATGATTGTACACTTTATGTAATGCACTTTATATAATATGATTGTACACTTTTGATACTGTTTACACTTTATGTAATGCACTTTATATAATATGATTGTACACTTTTGATACTGTTTACACTGCTTGTAATGCACTTTATATAATATGATTGTACACTTTCTGTAATGCACTTTATATAATATGATTGTACACTTTATGTAATGCACTTTATATAATATGATTGTACACTTTATGTAATGCACTTTATATAATATGATTGTACACTTTATGTAATGCACTTTATATAATATGATTGTACACTTTATGTAATGCACTTTATATAATATGATTGTACACTTTATGTAATGCACTTTATATAATATGATTGTACACTTTTGATACTGTTTACACTGCTTGTAATGCACTTTATATAATATGATTGTACACTTTTGATACTGTTTACACTGCTTGTAATGCACTTTATATAATATGATTGTACACTGCCTGTAATGCACTTTATATAATATGATTGTACACTTTATGTAATGCACTTTATATAATATGATTGTACACTTTATGTAATGCACTTTATATAATATGATTGTACACTTTATGTAATGCACTTTATATAATATGATTGTACACTTTATGTAATGCACTTTATATAATATGATTGTACACTTTATGTAATGCACTTTATATAATATGATTGTACACTTTATGTAATGCACTTTATATAATATGATTGTACACTTTATGTAATGCACTTTATATAATATGATTGTACACTTTATGTAATGCACTTTATATAATATGATTGTACACTTTATGTAATGCACTTTATATAATATGATTGTACACTTTTGATACTGTTTACACTGCTTGTAATGCACTTTATATAATATGATTGTACACTTTTGATACTGTTTACACTGCCTGTAATGCACTTTATATAATATGATTGTACACTTTTGATACTGTTTACACTGCTTGTAATGCACTTTATATAATATGATTGTACACTGCCTGTAATGCACTTTATATAATATGATTGTACACTTTATGTAATGCACTTTATATAATATGATTGTACACTTTATGTAATGCACTTTATATAATATGATTGTACACTTTATGTAATGCACTTTATATAATATGATTGTACACTTTATGTAATGCACTTTATATAATATGATTGTACACTTTATGTAATGCACTTTATATAATATGATTGTACACTTTATGTAATGCACTTTATATAATATGATTGTACACTTTATGTAATGCACTTTATATAATATGATTGTACACTTTTGATACTGTTTACACTGCCTGTAATGCACTTTATATAATATGATTGTACACTTTATGTAATGCACTTTATATAATATGATTGTACACTTTATGTAATGCACTTTATATAATATGATTGTACATTTTATGTAATGCACTTTATATAATATGATTGTACACTTTATGTAATGCACTTTATATAATATGATTGTACACTTTATGTAATGCACTTTATATAATATGATTGTACACTTTTGATACTGTTTACACTGCCTGTAATGCACTTTATATAATATGATTGTACACTTTATGTAATGCACTTTATATAATATGATTGTACACTTTATGTAATGCACTTTATATAATATGATTGTACACTTTATGTAATGCACTTTATATAATATGATTGTACACTTTATGTAATGCACTTTATATAATATGATTGTACACTTTATGTAATGCACTTTATATAATATGATTGTACACTTTATGTAATGCACTTTATATAATATGATTGTACCCTTTTGATACTGTTTACACTGCTTGTAATGCACTTTATATAATATGATTGTACACTTTATGTAATGCATTTTATATAATATGATTGTACACTTTATGTAATGCACTTTATATAATATGATTGTACACTTTATGTAATGCACTTTATATAATATGATTGTACACTTTTGATACTGTTTACACTGCTTGTAATGCACTTTATATAATATGATTGTACACTTTATGTAATGCACTTTATATAATATGATTGTACACTTTATGTAATGCACTTTATATAATATGATTGTACACTTTTGATACTGTTTACACTTTATGTAATGCACTTTATATAATATGATTGTACACTTTTGATACTGTTTACACTGCCTGTAATGCACTTTATATAATATGATTGTACACTTTATGTAATGCACTTTATATAATATGATTGTACACTTTATGTAATGCACTTTATATAATATGATTGTACACTTTATGTAATGCACTTTATATAATATGATTGTACACTTTATGTAATGCACTTTATATAATATGATTGTACACTTTTGATACTGTTTACACTGCCTGTAATGCACTTTATATAATATGATTGTACACTTTATGTAATGCACTTTATATAATATGATTGTACACTTTATGTAATGCACTTTATATAATATGATTGTACACTTTATGTAATGCACTTTATATAATATGATTGTACACTTTTGATACTGTTTACACTGCCTGTAATGCACTTTATATAATATGATTGTACACTTTATGTAATGCACTTTATATAATATGATTGTACACTGCCTGTAATGCACTTTATATAATATGATTGTACACTTTTGATACTGTTTACACTGCCTGTAATGCACTTTATATAATATGATTGTACACTTTTGATACTGTTTACACTGCCTGTAATGCACTTTATATAATATGATTGTACACTTTATGTAATGCACTTTATATAATATGATTGTACACTTTATGTAATGCACTTTATATAATATGATTGTACACTTTTGATACTGTTTACACTGCCTGTAATGCACTTTATATAATATGATTGTACACTGCCTGTAATGCACTTTATATAATATGATTGTACACTTTTGATACTGTTTACACTGCTTGTAATGCACTTTATATAATATGATTGTACACTGCCTGTAATGCACTTTATATAATATGATTGTACACTTTTGATACTGTTTACACTGCCTGTAATGCACTTTATATAATATGATTGTACACTTTATGTAATGCACTTTATATAATATGATTGTACACTTTATGTAATGCACTTTATATAATATGATTGTACACTTTATGTAATGCACTTTATATAATATGATTGTACACTTTTGATACTGTTTACACTGCCTGTAATGCACTTTATATAATATGATTGTACACTTTATGTAATGCACTTTATATAATATGATTGTACACTTTATGTAATGCACTTTATATAATATGAGTGTACACTTTATGTAATGCACTTTATATAATATGATTGTACACTTTATGTAATGCACTTTATATAATATGATTGTACACTTTATGTAATGCACTTTATATAATATGATTGTACACTTTATGTAATGCACTTTATATAATATGATTGTACACTTTATGTAATGCACTTTATATAATATGATTGTACACTTTATGTAATGCACTTTATATAATATGATTGTACACTTTATTGTCACGATGCCGGCTGGCAGGTAGTGGATCCTCTGTGCCAGAGAGGGATTGGCGTGGACCGTGCTAGTGGACCGGTTCTAAGCCACTACTGGTTTTCACCAGAGCCCGCCGCAAAGCGGGATGGTCTTGCTGCGGCGGTAGTGACCAGGTCGTATCCACTAGCAACGGCTCACCTCTCTGGCTGCTGAAGATAGGCGCGGTACAAGGGAGTAGGCAAAAGCAAGGTCGGACGTAGCAGAAGGTCGGGGCAGGCAGCAAGGATCGTAGTCAGGGGCAACGGCAGAAGGTCTGGAAACACAGGCAAGGAACACACAAGGAACGCTTTCACTGGCACTAAGGCAACAAGATCCGGCAAGGGAGTGCAGGGGAAGTGAGGTGATATAGGGAAGTGCACAGGTGAACACACTAATTGGGACCACTGCGCCAATCAGCGGCGCAGTGGCCCTTTAAATCGCAGAGACCCGGCGCGCGCGCGCCCTAGGGAGCGGGGCCGCGCGCGCCGGGACAGAACAGACGGAGAGCGAGTCAGGTAGGGGAGCCGGGGTGCGCATCGCGAGCGGGCGCTACCCGCATCGCGAATCGCATCCCGGCTGGCAGCGGAATCGCAGCGCCCCGGGTCAGAGGACGTGACCGGAGCGCTGCCGCGGGGAGAGTGAAGCGAGCGCTCCGGGGAGGAGCGGGGACCCGGAGCGCTCGGCGTAACATTTATGTAATGCACTTTATATAATATGAGTGTACACTTTATGTAATGCACTTTATATAATATGATTGTACACTTTATGTAATGCACTTTATATAATATGATTGTACACTTTATGTAATGCACTTTATATAATATGATTGTACACTTTATGTAATGCACTTTATATAATATGATTGTACACTTTTGATACTGTTTACACTGCTTGTAATGCACTTTATATAATATGATTGTACACTTTATGTAATGCACTTTATATAATATGATTGTACACTTTTGATACTGTTTACACTGCCTATAATGCACTTTATATAATATGATTGTACACTTTATGTAATGCACTTTATATAATATGATTGTACACTTTATGTAATGCACTTTATATAATATGATTGTACACTTTTGATACTGTTTACACTGCCTGTAATGCACTTTATATAATATGATTGTACACTTTATGTAATGCACTTTATATAATATGATTGTACACTTTATGTAATGCACTTTATATAATATGATTGTACACTTTATGTAATGCACTTTATATAATATGATTGTACACTTTATGTAATGCACTTTATATAATATGATTGTACACTTTATGTAATGCACTTTATATAATATGAATGTACACTTTATGTAATGCACTTTATATAATATGATTGTACACTTTATGTAATGCACTTTATATAATATGATTGTACACTTTATGTAATGCACTTTATATAATATGATTGTACTTTTTATGTAATGCACTTTATATAATATGATTGTACACTTTATGTAATGCACTTTATATAATATGATTGTACACTTTATGTAATGCACTTTATATAATATGATTGTACACTTTTGATACTGTTTACACTGCCTATAATGCACTTTATATAATATGATTGTACACTTTATGTAATGCACTTTATATAATATGATTGTACACTTTATGTAATGCACTTTATATAATATGATTGTACACTTTATGTAATGCACTTTATATAATATGATTGTACACTTTATGTAATGCACTTTATATAATATGATTGTACACTTTATGTAATGCACTTTATATAATATGATTGTACACTTTATGTAATGCACTTTATATAATATGATTGTACACTTTTGATACTGTTTACACTGCCTGTAATGCACTTTATATAATATGATTGTACACTTTTGATACTGTTTACACTGCTTGTAATGCAATGCATTTTTTTGCACTTATGCACTTTATTTTGTTAATTGTTTATATTGATCATGATGTTCATTACACACATATGTTTGGGTATATATACCCCCTACTTGAGTTGTGTCACTAAGCTTGAAAATGGTCCTATGGTAGGACAGAAACGTTGCTGCTATGTGAGCCAATAAATCACCACTTTTTTTCACGTCATTGAGGAGTGCTGCGCTTTTTCTATATTTATATTACATGGACTTTGATCGGGTCCGGGGCGCTGGCACCCGCTGCTGTATTGGATAAGTAGTGCTGCAGATTTTCTTCATTGATAGATAGAGATTATATATATATATATATGACCCCTCGTGTATACATATCGTCTCTCGTATATATATATATATAGGACCCCTCGTGTATACATATCGTCTCTCGTATATATATATATATAGGACCCCTCGTGTATACATATCGTCTCTCGTGTATATATATATAGGACCCCTCGTGTATACATATCGTCTCTCGTGTATATATATATATATATATAGGACCCCTCGTGTATACATATCGTCTCTCGTGTGTATATATATATATATATATATAGGACCCCTCGTGTATACATATCGTCTCTCGTGTATATATATATATAGGACCCCTCGTGTATACATATCGTCTCTCGTGTATATATATATATATAGGACCCCTCGTGTATACATATCGTCTCTCGTGTATATTATATATATATATATATATATATAGGACCCCTCGTGTATACATATCGTCTCGTGTATATATAGGACCCCTCGTGTATACATATCGTCTCTCGTGTGTATATATATATATATGACCCCTCATGTATACATATCGTCTCTCGTATATATATATATTTGTGGTCGTTGCTACATGACTGATATGCGTACAACCCTAATACTAACCTAACAACCAACTGTAACCAATAATCTATCAACCTCAACTAAGCAGTCTGAAGTGCGCCATAACTGCGGCGTAAAGAATATGCCTGGAAAAGAGGGCAAAACCCGGATTTAAACAAACATTTGTTTATTGCGGATTACAACACAAGAGACTGGAATGCGCTAGCCATTTCTATGCGAGGGTTAGGGATATACTGCATGTAGCATCCGCATTTCCAACATCCTAATTTCATGATTACGTGGGCTGGGACCCCGTGCTTAGAATTGGCTGTAGCTGCGCCAATACGGAAGGAGTGACCGGATAATGAAGTCGGGACTCCTCCCAGCGACCCGACCGAAATGCGTAAATGTTTGATGAATTGAGAAGTAGTTAGCGGGTTGGATCTGAAATGGAGTAAAGGGTCGTCAGCTGATAGGTTAACACAGGCATTCAACAATTCACGGAGGACTGTGACAGGACACCATTTGTGCACGGTGGGGAAAACCGGACAATCACAGTTTGACCCGGAGACTAGGTCTTGGTCTGACTGAGGGACAGCTGGAAATGATCAGAGACATGTGACAGCTGACTGACCTAAGGAAAGGGCGCGTTAATGGTCCGAGTAGTACACTCACCCGGTCTGAGAAACCCATAATAGGCAAGGTACATGGCCGCTTTTAATGTGAGGCTATCACGAATACCCAATGGTGCGGAACCTAACAAGTCGGACAACTGCCTGAACATGTTGCCTGTGATTGGTTGTCTGACTGGGCTGCGAGGGACTTCCTTCTCAAGGATGCCCTTCAGAGCGGACTTCACCAAGCGAGAAGAGAGTATAGAGTAACTACGGGTATTGGTCAAGGATAAATGGTGTTGGATACCGGCTAGATAACTCTTAATAGTATTGTGGGATAAATGCAGTGTGGAATGGCAAAACCCGACATATGCTAATAGGAAGGGGACTGAAATCTTGTCGCCCTCGGCGTGCTTGGATCTGAATTTGGAGAATGAGTTCCACGCCGTACCATAAATTTTTCGAGTATTTGCGGACAAGGAATCACTGACCAAACGTTTGGCTATCCGAAGGTGCTGGTTCAGTTCATGACTAGTGAATGGAACGGGGGAACTTGCGCCCCTATGGAATCGGCTTCTGGCATCACCTGAAAGAAATGTGACAGGTTGTTCCTAGATAAGGCATCTGCTGCAATATTCTGGACTCCTTCAATGTGAGCACATGTGAAAGTAAATGTATGTTGTAGGGACAGCCAAACTAACCGTCTAGCCAAGCTCATTTATCTATAACATAGCTGACCGTCTAACACCAGGACAGAGAGAGAGTATCCGAAGACGTGTCGGATGAGAATTGTATACGTGACTGGACCTAGACAAGTACGAAACGTTATACAAGTACCTTAACAACCTAGAACACCCTGAAGAGCATCTTTAGGAACAAGACTACACAGAGAAAGGAATGGACCGACAACGCAAGCAATCACAACCTGAAAACGTGTCAGGTTCATGAGGTGATTACTTGGAGAACAATGTCCGACACTTTAAACCAGAACAGAGGGAAAGTATCCGAAGATGTGTCGGACGAGAATCGCATGCGTAACCGGGCCTAGACGAGTATGCGCCCGGTGACAAGTGCGAAACGTTATACGAGTACCATATCAACCTAGAACACCATGAAGTACATTTTTGGGACATGACTACACAGAGAAAGGAGCGCATCGACAACGCAAGCAATCACAACCTGAAAGCGTGTCAGGTTCATGAGGTGATTACTTGGACAACAATAAACAACTCTTTAAACCAGGAGAGAGGGAAAGTATCTGAAGATGTGTCGGACGAGAATTATATGCGTAACTGAGTCTAGATAAGTGTGTGCCCAGTGGTAAGTGCGAAAGTTTATACGAGTACCATGACAACCCAGAACATCGTGAATTCCGTTTTTTGAGAACGTGACTATATCGTAAAAGAGGTGCACCGACAACACAAGTAAACACAACCTGAAGACGTGTCAGGTTCATGAGGTGATTACTTGGATAATAAAACAAATCTTATCACCTATGTGTGGCGTTATTGCTGTTCTGAAGGCGTGTCAGTAACAACCGTGCAACGTACCCCCTGCAGGCGTGGCAGGCATGATGGGTATACATCACCTATGTGTGGTGTTATTGCTGTTCTGAAGGCGTGTCAGTAATAACAATTATGCGACGTACCCCGTGCAGGCGTGGCAGGCATGATGGGTATACATCACCTATGTGTGGCGTTATTGCTGTTCTGACGGCGTGTCAGTAACAACCGTGCAACGTACCCCCTGCAGGCGTGGCAGGCATGATGGGTATACATCACCTATGTGTGGTGTTATTGCTGTTCTGAAGGCGTGTCAGTAATAACAATTATGTGACGTACCCTTTCTGCAACATGACAGGCTTAACAGGTAAACACCACCTATGCGTAATGTCAGTGTCGTTCAGAAGGCATATCAGTACCAACGATAATGAGACATACCCCGTCTGCAACGGTTTACTGGGTCAGCCCCGCCTGTGCGTCGTGTAATTGTCGTTCTGAATATGTGTCAGCAGCGACAACTGCTATGCATCACCCTGCCTATAAAAGATGCGTGCAGAACGACTACGTGTGAAACTGTCGTGAACCGCTAAGCATGGCTGTACCACCAACTTGATGAACCTATACTCGGGCCAACCATATACGCGTATAGACCACCAGTGAACGCCTGAAGCTAACCACGACCTGATGGCAGAGAATATGCCGGGAAGTAGTAACTATTATAACCACATACCTGCGTACAGGGCCACACCCCATGTGCTGTATGAGCATGTGCGCTGCACAAAACTGCGGGCGTACGAACTTCACAAATAGCGCAAGTGCATGTACAGAACACATGCCACGAGTGCACACGCAGCCTGATTCCCGCGTGCACCCGAGTAATATAACCCTCCAAACACGCGTGATACAGGTCCTGCGAGTGGGTGTGCAGCACAAACCTTATGAGTGCATATTCAGTAGTAATCCTACGAGCGTGGGCCATGTAATACTATAAACGTGCGTACAGTGTGACTCGTATGAGCGTGTAGAAAGTATGAATCCTATGAGTGTGTACAACATGACTCCTACAAGAGTGTGTGTAGTATGAACCCTGCAAGCGAGTACAAGCGTGTATACCACGTAAACCTACGAGCAAGTGTACAGAATGGATGCTAGATTGGTATGCACCGCATGAACTTTATGAATTATGCGAGCGAGTGTACCGTATAAAAGCTACCGCGAATGTACTGCATAATCCTAACGCGTGTAAAGTAAGAATCCAACAAGCGTGTGTACAGGATATCCTACCAGTGTGTACTGTGTACGGCATGAATCTTATAAGTGTGTACGCAGCATAATGCTACAAGTATGTACAAGCGTGTGTATAGAGTAAATGCTACAAGCATGCACCCCACAAATATGCTCAAGCGTGAGTGCAGTATGAATGCTACAAGCAAGCGTACAGCATGAACCCTAAGGGTGAATGTACAATATAATCCTACAAGCGAGTGTACAGTATGAAACCTGTAGGCAAGTAAACGGTATAAACTCTACAAGTGTGTACTGTATGAATCTTACAGGCGTGTGTGCAGTATAAACCTTACAAAGGGGGTGTACAGTATGACCCTAAAAGCGTGTGTACGGTATAAAACTACAAGCGCGTAGAGAACGAATGAACCCTAAAAGCGTGTGTGGCGTATAAATGTTACCGGCATGAATCCTACCAACGTGTATGGGTACCAGGATGTGTACAGCATGAACCCTACGGCATGATTCCTATAATTGAGAATCGTAGCTCCACAACAGCTGGAGGCACACCGCCCGGAAACACAGAAATATAAATAAATGAAAAGAAAACTGTGAGGAAGTTAGTTAAGAGACAAAGGTTGGAGGTGAGCGCAGCTGTTGGTGTAGCGTGCCTTAGACTGACCAGATTGGCAGCTGAGGGGGTGAAGCATAAGGCCACAGGGTGGGGCGGAGCGGTGAGACCGATTGAGTGTAAAGGTGTGCGAGTCTCAGTATACGGGAGACACATATAGATCCTCCCCACAGCACAGAACTACAAAATGTGATAATGATATATATGTACAGGAGACTGTTACATAGAGCGGTAATGATATACATGTGCAGGAGACTGATCATATAGTGCAGTAATGATATACATGTGCAGGAGACTGATCACATAGTGCAGTAATGATATACATGTGCAGGAGACTGATCACATAGTGCAGTAATGATATACATGTGCAGGAGACTGATCATATAGTGCAGTAATGATATACATGTGCAGGAGACTGATCATATAGTGCAGTAATGATATACATGTGCAGTAATGATATACATGTGCAGGAGACTGATCACATAGTGCGGTAATGATATACATGTGCAGGAGACTGATCATATAGTGCAGTAATGATATACATGTGCAGGAGACTGATCACATAGTGCGGTAATGATATACATGTGCAGGAGACTGATCATATAGTGCAGTAATGATATACATGTGCAGGAGACTGTTACATAGAGCGGTAATGATATACATGTGCAGGAGACTGATCATATAGTGCAGTAATGATATACATGTGCAGGAGACTGATCACATAGTGCAGTAATGATATACATGTGCAGGAGACTGATCACATAGTGCAGTAATGATATACATGTGCAGGAGACTGATCACATAGTGCAGTAATGATATACATGTGCAGGAGACTGATCACATAGTGCGGTAATGATATACATGTGCAGGAGACTGATCACATAGTGCAGTAATGATATACATGTGCAGGAGACTGATCATATAGTGCGGTAATGATATACATGTGCAGGAGACTGATCATATAGTGCAGTAATGATATACATGTGCAGGAGACTGATCATATAGTGCAGTAATGATATACATGTGCAGGAGACTGATCATATAGTGCAGTAATGATATACATGTGCAGGAGACTGATCATATAGTGCAGTAATGTTATACATGTGCAGGAGACTGATCATATAGTGCAGTAATGATATACATGTGCAGGAGACTGATCATATAGTGCAGTAATGATATACATGTGCAGGAGGCTGATCACATAGTGCGGTAATGATATACACGTGCAGGAGACTGATCATATAGTGCAGTAATGATATACATGTGCAGGAGACTGATCACATAGTGCAGTAATGATATACATGTGCAGGAGACTGATCACATAGTGCAGTAATGATATACATGTGCAGGAGACTGATCATATAGTGCGGTAATGATATACATGTGCAGGAGACTGATCATATAGTGCAGTAATGATATACATGTGCAGGAGACTGATCATATAGTGCAGTAATGATATACATGTGCAGGAGACTGATCATATAGTGCAGTAATGATATACATGTGCAGGAGACTGTTCACATAGTGCGGTAATGATATACATGTGCAGGAGACTGATCATATAGTGCAGTAATGATATACATGTGCAGGAGACTGATCATATAGTGCAGTAATGATATACATGTGCAGGAGACTGATCACATAGTGCGGTAATGATATACATGTGCAGGAGACTGATCACATAGTGCGGTAATGATATACATGTGCAGGAGACTGATCACATAGTGCAGTAATGATATACATGTGCAGGAGACTGATCACATAGTGCAGTAATGATATACATGTGCAGGAGACTGATCATATAGTGCAGTAATGATATACATGTGCAGGAGACTGATCATATAGTGCAGTAATGATATACATGTGCAGGAGACTGATCATATAGTGCAGTAATGATATACATGTGCAGGAGACTGATCACATAGTGCAGTAATGATATACATGTGCAGGAGACTGATCACATAGTGCAGTAATGATATACATGTGCAGGAGACTGATCACATAGTGCAGTAATGATATACATGTGCAGGAGACTGATCACATAGTGCAGTAATGATATACATGTGCAGGAGACTGATCACATAGTGCAGTAATGATATACATGTGCAGGAGACTGATCACATAGTGCAGTAATGATATACATGTGCAGGAGACTGATCACATAGTGCAGTAATGATATACATGTGCAGGAGACTGATCATATAGTGCAGTAATGATATATATGTGCAGGAGACTGATCACATAGTGCAGTAATGATATACATGTGCAGGAGACTGATCATATAGTGCAGTAATGATATACATGTGCAGGAGACTGATCATATAGTGCAGTAATGATATACATGTGCAGGAGACTGATCATATAGTGCAGTAATGATATACATGTGCAGGAGACATCATATAGAGCGGTAAAGTTATACATGTGCAGGAGACTGATCACATAGTGCAGTAATGATATACATGTGCAGGAGACTGATCATATAGTGCAGTAATGATATACATGTGCAGGAGACTGATCATATAGTGCAGTAATGATATACATGTGCAGGAGACTGATCATATAGTGCAGTAATGATATACATGTGCAGGAGACTGATCATATAGTGCAGTAATGATATACATGTGCAGGAGACTGATCATATAGTGCAGTAATGATATACATGTGCAGGAGACTGATCATATAGTGCAGTAATGATATACATGTGCAGGAGACTGATCATATAGTGCAGTAATGATATACATGTGCAGGAGACTGATCACATAGTGCAGTAATGATATACATGTGCAGGAGACTGATCACATAGTGCAGTAATGATATACATGTGCAGGAGACTGATCACATAGTGCAGTAATGATATACATGTGCAGGAGACTGATCACATAGTGCAGTAATGATATACATGTGCAGGAGACTGATCATATAGTGCAGTAATCATATACATGTGCAGGAGACTGATCACATAGTGCAGTAATGATATACATGTGCAGGAGACTGATCACATAGTGCAGTAATGATATACATGTGCAGGAGACTGATCACATAGTGCAGTAATGATATACATGTGCAGGAGACTGATGACATAGTGCAGTAATGATATACATGTGCAGGAGACTGTTCACATAGTGCAGTAATGATATACATGTGCAGGAGACTGATCATATAGTGCAGTAATGATATACATGTGCAGGAGACTGATCATATAGTGCAGTAATGATATACATGTGCAGGAGACTGTTCACATAGTGCAGTAATGATATACATGTGCAGGAGACTGATCATATAGTGCAGTAATGATATACATGTGCAGGAGACTGATCACATAGTGCAGTAATGATATACATGTGCAGGAGACTGATCATATAGTGCGGTAATGATATACATGTGCAGGAGACTGATCATATAGTGCAGTAATGATATACATGTGCAGGAGACTGATCATATAGTGCAGTAATGATATACATGTGCAGGAGACTGATCATATAGTGCAGTAATGATATACATGTGCAGGAGACTGATCATATAGTGCAGTAATGATATACATGTGCAGGAGACTGATCATATAGTGCAGTAATGATATACATGTGCAGGAGACTGATCACATAGTGCAGTAATCATATACATGTGCGAGAAGCCGAATGCAGATATGTAATACAATAACCTGGGGCCGGGCTGACCAAGGGTTTCCCTGAACTCCGGCTCACCTCCGGAGTCCGGGAACCGCCAGCGT
>NW_026608584.1:22500-25000 GCF_029499605.1 Hyla sarda | reverse complement strand
TTCAGACGTCTTACTGTTGTGTTACAGTGGTGGTAAGGTCAGTCAGTACTCAGCAAGAGGGGTACACGTTTCTCATATCTGGTGACTCACGATTACCGTTTTCCCCGGCACCCGCTACGGCCCGGACAGGTCATGTCTCACGTGTCAGACATAGAGGACCCGACGTCCATCCCTGATACACCAGCTAGAAGCTCCGTGCGAGGGACGCCCTCCTCTGCAGCTTACAGGGCTTGGACGATCCCCAAGTTGATGGAGGAGTTGCGCAAGAGGGCAATTCCATTTCCAGCAACCGCCCGAAAGCAGAGCTATACAAACTCCTCATGGCGGATCAGTGGGCTGGCGACAGTCAGGAGGGGACCTCGGGCCAGTCCACCCTCTCGGAACTGCATGCAATGATGACTTCCATGTTGGGCAGGCTGGTTTCTCTGAGGACATACTGTAAGGGAAGGACATCAATTTGGCGGCCCTGTTGCTATCTGCATTCGACGTTGAGGACACTAGAACAGTAGCATGCGCTGACTTATCTGTTGTCCTTAAGAGTAAGGACACCAGGCTGAAACGGAAGCTAAATATCCACGAGTTTGTGATTGCCTTCAGCAAATGCAGGGAGGTGATATGCTCAGCCAGGCCGGAGCGCAGAGAGGAGCTCAACCTGTATTTGCTGAGGGTTACTGAATACGCATACAAATACGATGGTACCCATTTCTACGATTATCATAGAAGTTTCTCAGCCATGGCAGCGACGGCCTTCAGCCAAGATGGGTACCTCACGGACTGGAGCATCGAAGATTCACAGATGTTCCGCAGCAACTTCGCAAATCTCAAATTCCCCGCACGTGCCGCCTGTCAATCAATCACGCATACTACGGCGTGGTGTGTAGGGCTGGCTCAACAGGGCGAGCAGGGCGCCACCAGACCGTCCACTTCCACGGACAGTTTCAGCAGGTCCGCACCTTCCGTAGATAAATTGGGCCGTCCAGTACACTATCTCGGAGACTCACAAATTTATAACAACTATAACATGTCTTCGTGCAACTTCAGCAATTGCAGGTTATTACACGTCTGCTTCTACTGCTTCAGGGCACATCCGGGCTCTGCATGTAGGCAGAAAGGGCCAGCATGACTAGGCGGGGTACGTACCCCAGTCCTGGCCGCTCTGCTCGCGGATCACCCGGACCCAGATTGGGTCCAATGGTTGATCAATAGTTTTGATAGAGGCTTCCACGCCGGCATGGTCATACTGCCGCAGGCCACATTTGAATGCGACATTCTGCTGTCTGCCGTAAACGATCCCGCTGTTGTCACTGAATTAATAAATGCTGAGCTAATGAAAGGTTATATGATTGGCCCCTTGTTAGTTTCTCCATTCAGGTCTTGGAGGGTCAGTCCGGTAGGGGTGGTAACAGGCAAGTTCAATGGGAAAGAGACTGATATTTGACTTGTCGGCTCCTCATGGGTCACTTATTCCCAGTATCAACTCTCTCATTCCATCCGAGGAGTTTAGCATGCATTATTCTTCCATAGACCAGGCTATTCAGGTCATCTTGGCGCTCGGCCCAGGGACTTGGATGGCGAAGGCGGATATCACTGACGCCTTCAAGTTGCTGCCATTGCACAGGGACCAGTGGCAATGGTTTGGGCTCAAATGGCAAGGGGCATATTACTTTGCTTCCAAGTTGACTTTCGGATGCAAGAGCAGCCCGTGGCTGTTTGACCAACTGGCCCAGGCATTGCACTGGCTGCTGGTTAATGTCTCTGGATGCAGCCAGGTCATCCATTACTTGGATGACTTTCTTCTGCTCAGTCGCCCGAGGGAAGAGCCGGACCAGTTGGTCAGATTGCTGAAACTGTTCACTGATATTGGGGTGCCAGTGTCTCCCAAGAAAACGGTCGGTCCAACTAAGTGTCTCACCTTTCTGGGAGTAATCCTAGATTCAGTCGCAATGCAAGTCAGCTTGCCCACTGACAAACTCAACCGTATCAGAGACACTATCCACAAGTACACGGTCTCCCAGGTCACGACCAAGGGCGAGTTGCAGAGCTTGCTGGGAATGCTGGCATTTGCTATGCGAGCAATCCCGCAGGGCAGAGCGTTTGTATCCAGAATTTTGTCTTTGCTGCATGGTGTCCCTCATCAACACAGTAGGGTTTGGTTAGATTGCCAAGCCCTGGCTGATCTGAACATGTGGGATAGGTTCATGGCACAATGGAATGGGACGGCTATGTTTGTCCCGCCAGCCTCCGAGTTGTCCCCCAAGATCTGCACCGATGTGTCATCTTCCATCGGTTATGGTGCAGTGTGGGGCGGCAGGTGGATGGCGGGCCAATGGTCCAAGCAGGTAATGGCTCTGGCAGGCTTCAGCAGCACTTCGGCACTTTTTGAGGTTTTCCCCATTGTAGCAGCTGCAGTGACATGGGGCGACAAGTGGTCAGGGCAGACGGTGGAGTTTCAGTGTGACAATCAGGCGACAGTTGCCATAGTCAACAGGGCAGTTCCGGG
>NW_026608584.1:12500-17500 GCF_029499605.1 Hyla sarda | reverse complement strand
GGTTTTCACCAGAGCCCGCCGCAAAGCGGGGAGGGATGGTCTTGCTGCGGCGGTAGTGACCAGGTCGTATCCACTAGCAACGGCTCAACCTCTCTGGCTGCTGAAGATAGGCGCGGTACAAGGGAGTAGACAGAAGCAAGGTCGGACGTAGCAGAAGGTCGGGGCAGGCAGCAAGGATCGTAGTCAGGGGCAACGGCAGGAGGTCTGGAACACAGGCTAGGAACATACAAGGAAACGCTTTCACTGGCACGATGGCAACAAGATCCGGCAAGGAAGTGCAGGGGAAGTGAGGTGATATAGGGAAGTGCACAGGTGATCACACTAATTGGAACCACTGCGCCAATCAGCGGCGCAGTGGCCCTTTAAATCGCAAAGACCCGGCGCGCGCGCGCCCTAGGGAGCGGGGCCGCGCGCGCCGGGACAGGACCGACGGAGAGCGAGTCAGGTACGGGAGCCGGGGTGCGCATCGCGAGCGGGCGCTACCCGCATCGCGAATCGCATCCCGGCTGGAGGCGGTATCGCAGCGCCCCGGGTCAGTGGATGTGACCGGAGCGCTGCAGTGAGGAGAGTGTAGCGAGCGCTCCGGGGAGGAGCGGGGACCCGGAGCGCTCGGCGTAACAGTACCCCCCCCCTTGGGTCTCCCCCTCTTCTTAGAGCCTGAGAACCTGAGGAGCAGACTTTTGTCTAGGATATTGTCCTCAGGTTCCCAGGATCTCTCTTCTGGACCACAACCCTCCCAATCCACTAAAAAAAAGGTTTTCCCTCTGACCTTTTTGGATGCCAGAATCTCTTTGACGGAGAAGACGTCCGAGGAGCCGGAAACAGGAGTGGGAGGAACAGATTTGGGAGAGAAACGGTTGATGATAAGTGGTTTAAGAAGAGAAACGTGAAAGGCATTAGGAATACGAAGAGAAGGAGGAAGAAGAAGTTTGAAAGAGACAGGATTAATCTGGCACAAAATTTTGAAAGGACCAAGATAGCGTGGTCCCAACTTGTAGCTAGGGACACGGAAGCGGACATATTTAGCGGAGAGCCATACCTTGTCTCCAGGGGAAAAAATGGGAGGAGCTCTTCTTTTCTTATCCGCGAACCTCTTCATGCGTGATGAAGCCTGTAAGAGAGACTTTTGGGTCTCTCTCCATATGATGGAAAGATCACGAGAAATTTCATCCACAGCGGGCAGACCAGAGGGCAAGGGGGTAGGGAGGGGAGGAAGAGGGTGACGGCCGTACACCACGAAAAATGGGGATTTGGAGGAAGATTAAGAGACTCTGAAGTTATACGAGAATTCGGCCCATGGTAGAAGATCTGCCCAGTCATCCTGGCGGGAGGAAACAAAATGTCGTAAATAATCACCCAAGACCTGGTTAATTCTTTCTACTTGTCCATTGGATTGAGGATGATATGCAGAAGAAAAATTTAATTTAATCTTGAGTTGTTTACAGAGAGCCCTCCAGAATTTAGACACGAATTGGACGCCTCTATCCGAGACGATCTGCGTAGGCAACCCGTGAAGACGAAAAATGTGTACAAAAAATTGTTTAGCCAACTGAGGCGCTGAAGGAAGACCAGGAAGAGGGATGAAATGTGCCATTTTGGAGAATCGATCAACGACCACCCAAATAACAGTGTTGCCACGGGATGGGGGTAAGTCAGTAATAAAATCCATACCAATCAGAGACCAAGGCTGTTCGGGGACAGGCAGAGGATGAAGAAAACCAGCGGGCTTCTGGCGAGGAGTCTTATCCCGGGCACAGATAGTGCAGGCTCGCACAAAGTCCACAACATCCGTCTCTAGAGTCGGCCACCAATAGAAGCGAGAGATGAGTTGCACAGATTTCTTGATGCCCGCATGACCTGCGAGATGGGAGGAGTGACCCCATTTGAGGATTCCGAGGCGTTGGCGTGGAGAAACAAAGGTCTTTCCTGGAGGAGTTTGCCTGATGGAGGCTGGAGAAGTGGAGATCAGGCAGTCAGGTGGAATGATGTGTTGCGGAGAGAGTTCAACTTCAGAAGCATCCGAGGAACGAGAGAGAGCATCGGCCCTAATGTTCTTATCGGCAGGCCGAAAGTGAATTTCAAAATTAAATCGGGCAAAGAACAGAGACCACCTGGCCTGGCGAGGATTCAGCCGTTGGGCAGACTGGAGGTAGGAGAGGTTCTTGTGATCGGTGTAAATAATAACTGGAAATCTTGATCCCTCCAGCAGATGCCTCCATTCCTCAAGTGCTAATTTAATGGCTAGAAGCTCTCGATCCCCGATGGAGTAGTTCCTCTCCGCCGGAGAGAAGGTCCTAGAAAAAAAACCACAAGTAACAGCATGCCCGGAAGAATTTTTTTGTAGAAGGACAGCTCCAGCTCCCACTGAGGAGGCATCAACCTCCAATAGGAAGGGTTTAGATGGGTCAGGCCTGGAGAGCACGGGAGCCGAAGAAAAGGCAGACTTGAGCCGTTTAAAGGCGTCTTCCGCTTGAGGAGGCCAAGACTTGGGATCGGCATTTTTTTTGGTTAAAGCCACGATAGGAGCCACAACGGTAGAAAAATGTGGAATAAATTGCCTGTAATAATTGGCGAACCCCAAAAAACGTTGGATAGCACGGAGTCCGGAGGGGCGTGGCCAATCTAAGACGGCAGAGAGTTTGTCTGGATCCATTTGTAGTCCCTGGCCAGAGACCAAGTATCCTAGGAAAGGAAGAGATTGGCATTCAAACAGACATTTCTCTATTTTGGCATAGAGTTGATTGTCACGAAGTCTCTGAAGAACCATACGGACATGCTGGCGGTGTTCTTCTAGATTGGCAGAAAAAATCAGGATATCGTCCAGATATACAACAACACAGGAGTATAAGAGATCACGAAAAATTTCATTAACAAAGTCTTGGAAGACGGCAGGGGCGTTGCACAGTCCAAAGGGCATGACCAGATACTCAAAGTGTCCATCTCTAGTGTTAAATGCCGTTTTCCATTCATCCCCCTCTCTGATGCGGATGAGATTATAAGCACCTCTTAAGTCCAGTTTGGTAAAGATGTGGGCACCTTGGAGGCGATCAAAGAGTTCAGAGATGAGGGGTAGGGGGTAGCGGTTCTTAACCGTGATTTTATTAAGACCGCGGTAGTCAATGCAAGGACGTAGAGAGCCATCTTTTTTGGACACAAAGAAAAATCCGGCTCCGGCAGGAGAGGAGGATTTACGGATAAAGCCCTTTTTTAAATTTTCCTGGACGTATTCAGACATGGCAAGAGTCTCTGGGGCGGACAGAGGATAAATTCTGCCCCGGGGTGGAGTAGTGCCCGGGAGGAGGTCGATAGGACAATCATAAGGCCTGTGAGGAGGTAGAGTCTCAGCTTGTTTTTTGCAAAAAACATCCGCAAAGTCCATATAGGCCTTAGGGAGACCGGTTACAGGAGGAACCACAGAGTCACGGCAAGGGTTACTGGGAACCGGTTTTAGGCAGTCCTTGGAACAAGAGGGCCCCCAACTCTTGATCTCCCCAGTGGACCAATCCAGGGTTGGGGAATGAAGTTGAAGCCAGGGAAGTCCAAGGAGAATTTCAGAAGTGCAATTGGGGAGGACCAAAAGTTCAATCTTCTCGTGATGAAATCCGATGCACATTAGAAGGGGCTCCGTGCGGAAACGTAAGGTACAGTCCAATCTTTCATTGTTTACACAATTGATGTAGAGGGGTCTGGCGAGACTGGTCACCGGGATGTTGAACCTGTTGACGAGAGAGGCCAAAATAAAATTTCCTGCAGATCCGGAGTCCAAGAAGGCCATAGTAGAGAAGGAGAAGGTAGAGGCAGATATCCGCACAGGCACAGTAAGACGTGGAGAAGCAGAGTTCACATCAAGAACTGTCTCACCTTTGTGCGGAGTCAGCGTACGTCTTTCCAGGCGGGGAGGACGGATAGGACAATCCTTCAGGAAGTGTTCGGTACTAGCACAGTACAGGCAGAGATTCTCCATGCGGCGTCGTGTCCTCTCTTGAGGTGTCAGGCGAGACCGGTCGACCTGCATAGCCTCCACGGCGGGAGGCACAGGAATGGATTGCAGAGAACCAGAGGAGAGAGGAGCCGGGGAGAGAAACCGCCTCGTGCGAACAAAGTCCATATCCTGGCGGAGCTCCTGACACCTTTCAGAAAAACGCATGTCAATGCGAGTGGCTAGGTGAATGAGTTCATGTAGATTAGCAGGGATTTCTCGTGCGGCCAGAACATCTTTAATGTTGCTGGATAG
Source organism: Hyla sarda (assembly GCF_029499605.1). Classification (NCBI taxonomy): domain Eukaryota; kingdom Metazoa; phylum Chordata; class Amphibia; order Anura; family Hylidae; genus Hyla; species Hyla sarda. The sequence goes on along the minus strand of NW_026608584.1, from coordinate 13,266 downwards.
GCCTTTTTTAAAGGTCGCGCAGAGGGCCTCATTATTCCAGGATAATTCTGAAGCAAGAGTACGGAATTGTACGGCATACTCGCCAACGGAAGAATTACCCTGGACCAGGTTCAACAGGGCAGTCTCAGCAGAAGAGGCTCGGGCAGGTTCCTCAAAGACACTTCGAATTTCCGAGAAGAAGGAGTGTACAGAGGCAGTGACGGGGTCATTGCGGTCCCAGAGCGGTGTGGCCCATGACAGGGCTTTTCCGGACAGAAGGCTGACTACGAAAGCCACCTTAGACCTTTCAGTGGGAAACTGGTCCGACATCATCTCCAAGTGCAGGGAACATTGGGAAAGAAAGCCACGGCAAAACTTAGAGTCCCCATCAAATTTATCCGGCAAGGATAGTCGTAGACCAGAAGCGGCCACTCGCTGCGGAGGAGGTGCAGGAGCTGGCGGAGGAGATGATTGCTGGAGCTGTGGTAGTAGCTGCTGTAGCATCACGGTCAGTTGAGACAGCTGTTGGCCTTGTTGCGCTATCTGTTGTGACTGCTGGGCGACCACCGTGGTGAGGTCAGCGACAACTGGCAGAGGAACTTCAGCGGGATCCATGGCCGGATCTACTGTCACGATGCCGGCTGGCAGGTGGTGGATCCTCTGTGCCAGAGAGGGATTGGCGTGGACCGTGCTAGTGGACCGGTTCTAAGCCACTACTGGTTTTCACCAGAGCCCGCCGCAAAGCGGGATGGTCTTGCTGCGGCGGTAGTGACCAGGTCGTATCCAC
>NW_026608584.1:0-5000 GCF_029499605.1 Hyla sarda | reverse complement strand
CGGGACTGAGAGATAGATGGTAACTATACCGGGACTACCGGGACTGAGAGATGGTAACTATACCGGGACTGAGGGCTGGGACACCGGGACTGAGATATAGATGGTAACTATACCGGGACTACCGGGACTGAGGGCAGGGACACCGGGACTGAGAGATGGTAACTATACCGGGACTGAGAGATGGTAACTATACCGGGACTGAGAGATAGATGGTAACTATACCGGGACTGAGGGCTGGGACACCGGGACTGAGATATAGATGGTAACTATACCGGGACTACCGGGACTGAGGGCAGGGACACCGGGACTGAGAGATGGTAACTATACCGGGACTGAGAGATGGTAACTATACCGGGACTGAGAGATAGATGGTAACTATACCGGGACTGAGGGCTGGGACACCGGGACTGAGAGATAGATGGTAACTATACCGGGACTGAGAGCAGGGACACCGGGACTGAGAGATAGATGGTAACTATACCGGGACTGAGAGATGGTAACTATACCGGGACTACCGGGACTGAGAGATGGTAACTATACCGGGACTACCGGGACTGAGAGATAGATGGTAACTATACCGGGACTACCGGGACTGAGGGCAGGGACACCGGGACTGAGAGATAGATGGTAACTATACCGGGACTACCGGGACTGAGAGATGGTAACTATACCGGGACTGAGGGCTGGGACACCGGGACTGAGAGATAGATGGTAACTATACCGGGACTGAGGGCAGGGACACCGGGACTGAGAGATGGTAACTATACCGGGACTGAGGGCTGGGACACCGGGACTGAGAGATAGATGGTAACTATACCGGGACTGAGGGCTGGGACACCGGGACTGAGAGATAGATGGTAACTATACCGGGACTACCGGGACTGAGGGCTGGGACACCGGGACTGAGAGCTGGTAACTAGACCCGGGACTGAGAGCAGGGACACCGGGACTGAGAGCTGGTAACTATACCGGGACTGAGAGCAGGGACACCGGGACTGAGAGATAGATGGTAACTATACCGGGGACTGAGAGCTGGTAACTATACCGGGACTGAGAGCAGGGACACCGGGGACTGAGAGATAGATGGTAACTATACCGGGGACTGAGGGCTGGGACACCGGGACTGAGAGCTGGTAACTATACTGGGACACCGGGACTGAGAGATGGTAACTATACCGGGACTGAGAGATAGATGGTAACTATACTGGGACACCGGGACTGAGAGATGGTAACTATACCGGGACTACCGGGACTGAGGCAGGGACACCGGGACTGAGAGATGGTAACTATACTGGGACTACCGGGACTGAGAGATGGTAACTATACTGGGACTACCGGGACTGAGAGATGGTAACTATACCGGGACTACCGGGACTGAGGGCAGGGACACCGGGACTGAGAGATGGTAACTATACTGGGACTACCGGGGACTGAGAGATGGTAACTATACTGGGACTACCGGGACTGAGAGATGGTAACTATACTGGACTACCGGGACTGAGAGATGGTAACTATACTGGGACACCGGGACTGAGAGATGGTAACTATACCGGGACTACCGGGACTGAGAGATGGTAACTATACCGGGACTGAGAGATGGTAACTATACTGGGACACCGGGACTGAGAGATGGTAACTATACCGGGACTGAGGGCAGGGACACCGGGACTGAGAGATAGATGGTAACTATACCGGGACTGAGAGCAGGGACACCGGGACTGAGGGCAGGTAACTATACCGGGACTGAGGGCAGGGACCCCGGGACTGAGAGCTGGTAACTATACCGGGACTGAGAGATGGTAACTATACTGGGACACCGGGACTGAGAGATGGTAACTATACCGGGACTGAGAGATGGGAACTATACTGGGACACCGGGACTGAGAGATGGGAACTATACTGGGACTACCGGGACTGAGAGATGGGAACTATACTGGGACTATCGGGACTGAGAGATGGTAACTATACTGGGACACCGGGACTGAGAGATGGTAACTATACTGGGACGCCGGGACTGAGAGATGGTAACTATACCGGGACTACCGGGACTGAGAGATGGTAACTATACCGGGACTGAGAGATGGTAACTATACTGGGACACCGGGACTGAGAGATGGTAACTATACCGGGACTGAGGGCAGGGACACCGGGACTGAGAGATGGTAACTATACCGGGACTGAGGGCAGGGACACCGGGACTGAGAGATAGATGGTAACTATACCGGGACTGAGGGCAGGGCCACCGGGACTGAGAGATGGTAACTATACCGGGACTGAGAGATAGATGGTAACTATACCGGGACTGAGGGCAGGGACACCGGGACTGAGAGATAGATGGTAACTATACCGGGACTGAGGGCTGGGACACCGGGACTGAGAGCTGGTAACTATACCGGGACTGAGAGATGGTAACTATACTGGGACACCGGGACTGAGAGATGGTAACTATACCGGGACTGAGAGATAGATGGTAACTATACCGGGACTACCGGGACTGAGGGCAGGGACACCGGGACTGAGAGATAGATGGTAACTATACTGGGACTACCGGGACTGAGAGATGGTAACTATACTGGGACTACCGGGACTGAGAGATGGTAACTATACTGGGACACCGGGACTGAGAGATGGTAACTATACCGGGACTACCGGGACTGAGAGATGGTAACTATACCGGGACTACCGGGACTGAGAGATGGTAACTATACTGGGACACCGGGACTGAGAGATGGTAACTATACCGGGACTGAGGGCAGGGACACCGGGACTGAGAGATGGTAACTATACCGGGACTGAGGGCAGGGACACCGGGACTGAGAGATGGTAACTATACCGGGACTGAGAGATAGATGGTAACTATACCGGGACTGAGGGCAGGGACACCGGGACTGAGAGATAGATGGTAACTATACCGGGACTGAGGGCAGGGACACCGGGACTGAGGGCAGGGACACCGGGTCTGAGGGCAGGGACACCGGGTCTGAGGGCAGGGACACCGGGTCTGAGGGCAGGGACACCGGGTCTGAGGGCAGGGACACCGGGACTGAGGGCAGGGACACCGTACGGGGACTGAGGGCAGGTGACTGTACGGGGACTGAGAGATAGATGGTAACTATACCGGGACTGAGAGCAGGGACACCGGGACTGAGAGATAGATGGTAACTATACCGGGACTGAGAGCAGGGACACCGGGACTGAGAGATAGATGGTAACTATACCGGGACTGAGGGCAGGGACACCGGGACTGAGAGATAGATGGTAACTATACCGGGACTGAGGGCAGGGACACCGGGACTGAGAGCAGGTAACTATACCGGGACTGAGGGCAGGGACACCGGGACTGAGGGCAGGGACACCGGGTCTGAGGGCAGGGACACCGGGACTGAGGGCAGGGACACCGTACGGGGACTGAGGGCAGGTGACTGTACGGGGACTGAGGGCAGGTGACTGTACGGGGACTGAGGGCAGGTGACTGTACGGGGACTGAGGGCAGGTGACTGTACGGGGACTGAGGGCAGGTGACTGTACGGGGACTGAGGGCAGGGACACCGTACGGGGACTGAGGGCAGGGACACCGTACGGGGACTGAGGGCAGGGACACCGTACGGGGACTGAGGGCAGGGACACCGTACGGGGACTGAGGGCAGGGACACCGTACGGGGACTGAGGGCAGGGACACCGTACGGGGACTGAGGGCAGGGACACCGTACGGGGACTGAGGGCAGGGACACCGTACGGGGACTGAGGGCAGGGACACCGTACGGGGACTGAGGGCAGGGACACCGTACGGGGACTGAGGGCAGGGACACCGTACGGGGACTGAGGGCAGGGACACCGTACGGGGACTGAGGGCAGGGACACCGTACGGGGACTGAGGGCAGGGACACCGTACGGGGACTGAGGGCAGGGACACCGTACGGGGACTGAGGGCAGGGACACCGTACGGGGACTGAGGGCAGGGACACCGTACGGGGACTGAGGGCAGGGACACCGTACGGGGACTGAGGGCAGGGACACCGTACGGGGACTGAGGGCAGGGACACCGTACGGGGACTGAGGGCAGGGACACCGTACGGGGACTGAGGGCAGGGACACCGTACGGGGACTGAGGGCAGGGACACCGTACGGGGACTGAGGGCAGGGACACCGTACGGGGACTGAGGGCAGGGACACCGTACGGGGACTGAGGGCAGGGACACCGTACGGGGACTGAGGGCAGGGACACCGTACGGGGACTGAGGGCAGGGACACCGTACGGGGACTGAGGGCAGGGACACCGTACGGGGACTGAGGGCAGGGACACCGTACGGGGACTGAGGGCAGGTGACTGTACGGGGACTGAGGGCAGGGACACCGGGACTGAGGGCAGGTGACTGTACGGGGACTGAGGGCAGGGACACCGGGACTGAGGGCAGGGACACCGGGACTGAGGGCAGGTGACTGTACGGGGACTGAGGGCAGGTGACTGTACGGGGACTGAGGGCAGGTGACTGTACGGGGACTGAGGGCAGGTGACTGTACGGGGACTGAGGGCAGGTGACTGTACGGGGACTGAGGGCAGGTGACTGTACGGGGACTGAGGGCAGGTGACTGTACGGGGACTGAGGGCAGGTGACTGTACGGGGACTGAGGGCAGGTGACTGTACGGGGACTGAGGGCAGGGACACCGGGACTGAGGGCAGGTGACTGTACGGGGACTGAGGGCAGGTGACTGTACGGGGACTGAGGGCAGGTGACTGTACGGGGACTGAGGGCAGGTGACTGTACGGGGACTGAGGGCAGGTGACTGTACGGGGACTGAGGGCAGGTGACTGTACGGGGACTGAGGGCAGGTGACTGTACGGGGACTGAGGGCAGGGACACCGGGACTGAGGGCAGGTGACTGTACGGGGACTGAGGGCAGGTGACTGTACGGGGACTGAGGGCAGGGACACCGGGACTGAGGGCAGGTGCCTGTACGGGGACTGAGGGCAGGTGACTGTACGGGGACTGAGGGCGGG
>NW_026608583.1:0-61919 GCF_029499605.1 Hyla sarda | reverse complement strand
CTCCAACAGCGGCCAGACACAAGCAGAAGCAGCAGAAGCAGCAGCACCACCTTTTGTTTTTTGGCTGCAGCAGCAGCAAGGCCCACAGGGCTGGCTAGCTGGCTAGCCAGCAAGCAGGTAGCAATGAAAGTAGGAATCTTTCTTTTTAACCCTGTAAGGGGGTGGTGCACTGTACCCGAAGATACTGCCATATCGGGTCAATGCATAGGGCGACGGAAGCAAGCTTCGAAATCGGCCCCCGTTCTCAAAAATCCATTTAATATATGGTCCCCAGATAGGGGACGTATCAGATATTAAACTGATAAGAACAGATACTACACTTGATCTTAGCCAAAAGGCCGAGAAGCGATAACCGTGAAAGGGGCGGGCCCAACAAGGTCCCCTTCATGGGCACTATCACTGCTTGCTGTCAGGGAGGCTGCCAGACAATTTTCCATGCACACTCTGGGCTGGGGGGCAGTCAACCACCAGTACACACAGCAGAACCTAAACCCATACCATTATTGCTAAGCAGCAAGACAGGGGCCCATTGCACTCCCACGGGGCCTTTTTAAATGCAATCCATAACCCGGATTTGCCAGGAACCCTTCTTACTCCTCCTACTTGCATGTGACACTGGGCTTAGGATCTGCATAGGAAACACACACACAAGCACACACCTACCTTTGTTGCCTGCAGATGCCTCCTTGGCTGTCCCCAAACGGTATCAAACCAACACCCACGGGAAGCTGTAAGCATAGAGGACATGCCTGCACCCCATTGGACTTACCTGTGTGGGTTAAATCCGGGTTATTTGACAACCTATGGCGGTGATGGTTCTGCTCAGGCAGAGCAGTGCTGATGCTCCTCATAAAGCTGTCGCTGCTGTGAAGGTTCTAGGTGACATCACAAATCCCTATGGTTACATACACAACAAAGCTGGGTTGTTGTTGTTTACACTCTGCAAGGCCTGTGGAAGTGAGTGACATCATAGCACTGTAGTTCTGAGGGTTCTAGATGGATGCAACAATCTCCTGTTGCTTCTATGAAGGCCATAATAGACGACATCACCAAACAGCTCCATAGTCACATACACAGCAAAGGAGAGATGTTGTTTACACCTAGTGATGTCAGTGGTATTGAGTGACATCACAGCACAGTGCTAAGGCTCCTGGGCCTGGACACAGCAGCGGCTGCAATATCTCAACGGAGAATACGTTTATATATATGTGTGTGTGTGCGCGTATATATATATATATATATATATATATATATATATATATATATATATATATATATTTCTCCGCCGAAATCACTTTTAAACCCATTTCCACCTTTTTTTCCCTTCTCTTCCTCTTACTTTTTTTTCACGTTTTTTTACGTTTTTCTCCTTTTCGCCTCTTTTCTGGGCGTATTATTCTTCTTTTTCTTCTTTTTTTTCGTCTAATGCATACCCCATCAGTGCAGCAATGCTTATTCAATACCGCCAGCAGATGGAGACACTGGGGGATAATTTTCTAAGGATTTATACTGATTTTTCCTGTCTGAATTTGTCGCACAGAAAGTTGCAGGCCAAATATGTGTGACATTTCTGCGACTTTAGCTTCTAGAGCATTTTTACAACATTATACATAGGTGCTGAATACATAAAAAGCGACTGTTCAGCGACAGACAAGTCGCATCGGCTGAAAGTAGGCCAGAATGTCAGTCCATGTTGGAGCAGGTTTAGATACAGTCTAAAGTATAGATCTCAAAGTCTGTGCACAGAATTTAGCAAGGGCCTCGCACCTTCTGATGCATCAGGTAGGTGCACAATAGCATAGCCTAACCCTCTGTACTTTGGTCTATATTGATGCGGGACATAGACAGCCAGCTGATGACCAATCCATTAGTGCAATGGATGGCTGGAAGCATTTGTCTTTGCCTTTGCAATACCACAGAAGCAATGCATGGTCAATGTACAGCAATGACACACCTGTGTGAACAGCCAGGAGACCCCCCCCCCCCCCCCCCCATGTTATGTTACATAGTTACATAGTTAGTACGGTCGAAAAAAGACATATGTCCATCAAGTTCAACCAGGGAATTAAGGGGTAGGGGTGTGGCGCGATATTGGGGAAGGGATGAGATTTTATATTTCTTCATAAGCATTAATCTTATTTTGTCAATTAGGAACATTCAGCACCCACCCGCTATCAAGGCAGCTGCCTATCATGTCATGCCCTACCTGCACAGGTGTGCTGGCTACTCAAATGATCCAATTAAGGAGGCCATTTAGTCAGCAGCAGCAGAAGTCCTGTGCCTGGACGCTCCAACAGCGGCCAGACACAAGCAGAAGCAGCAGAAGCAGCAGCACCACCTTTTGTTTTTTGGCTGCAGCAGCAGCAAGGCCCACAGGGCTGGCTAGCTGGCTAGCCAGCAAGCAGGTAGCAATGAAAGTAGGAATCTTTCTTTTTAACCCTGTAAGGGGGTGGTGCACTGTACCCGAAGATACTGCCATATCGGGTCAATGCATAGGGCGACGGAAGCAAGCTTCGAAATCGGCCCCCGTTCTCAAAAATCCATTTAATATATGGTCCCCAGATAGGGGACGTATCAGATATTAAACTGATAAGAACAGATACTACACTTGATCTTAGCCAAAAGGCCGAGAAGCGATAACCGTGAAAGGGGCGGGCCCAACAAGGTCCCCTTCATGGGCACTATCACTGCTTGCTGTCAGGGAGGCTGCCAGACAATTTTCCATGCACACTCTGGGCTGGGGGGCAGTCAACCACCAGTACACACAGCAGAACCTAAACCCATACCATTATTGCTAAGCAGCAAGACAGGGGCCCATTGCACTCCCACGGGGCCTTTTTAAATGCAATCCATAACCCGGATTTGCCAGGAACCCTTCTTACTCCTCCTACTTGCATGTGACACTGGGCTTAGGATCTGCATAGGAAACACACACACAAGCACACACCTACCTTTGTTGCCTGCAGATGCCTCCTTGGCTGTCCCCAAACGGTATCAAACCAACACCCACGGGAAGCTGTAAGCATAGAGGACATGCCTGCACCCCATTGGACTTACCTGTGTGGGTTAAATCCGGGTTATTTGACAACCTATGGCGGTGATGGTTCTGCTCAGGCAGAGCAGTGCTGATGCTCCTCATAAAGCTGTCGCTGCTGTGAAGGTTCTAGGTGACATCACAAATCCCTTTGGTTACATACACAACAAAGCTGGGTTGTTGTTGTTTACACTCTGCAAGGCCTGTGGAAGTGAGTGACATCATAGCACTGTAGTTCTGAGGGTTCTAGATGGATGCAACAATCTCCTGTTGCTTCTATGAAGGCCATAATAGACGACATCACCAAACAGCTCCATAGTCACATACACAGCAAAGGAGAGATGTTGTTTACACCTAGTGATGTCAGTGGTATTGAGTGACATCACAGCACAGTGCTAAGGCTCCTGGGCCTGGACACAGCAGCGGCTGCAATATCTCAACGGAGAATACGTTTATATATATGTGTGTGTGTGCGCGTATATATATATATATATATATATATATATATATATATATATTTCTCCGCCGAAATCACTTTTAAACCCATTTCCACCTTTTTTTCCCTTCTCTTCCTCTTACTTTTTTTTCACGTTTTTTTACGTTTTTCTCCTTTTCGCCTCTTTTCTGGGCGTATTATTCTTCTTTTTCTTCTTTTTTTTCGTCTAATGCATACCCCATCAGTGCAGCAATGCTTATTCAATACCGCCAGCAGATGGAGACACTGGGGGATAATTTTCTAAGGATTTATACTGATTTTTCCTGTCTGAATTTGTCGCACAGAAAGTTGCAGGCCAAATATGTGTGACATTTCTGCGACTTTAGCTTCTAGAGCATTTTTACAACATTATACATAGGTGCTGAATACATAAAAAGCGACTGTTCAGCGACAGACAAGTCGCATCGGCTGAAAGTAGGCCAGAATGTCAGTCCATGTTGGAGCAGGTTTAGATACAGTCTAAAGTATAGATCTCAAAGTCTGTGCACAGAATTTAGCAAGGGCCTCGCACCTTCTGATGCATCAGGTAGGTGCACAATAGCATAGCCTAACCCTCTGTACTTTGGTCTATATTGATGCGGGACATAGACAGCCAGCTGATGACCAATCCATTAGTGCAATGGATGGCTGGAAGCATTTGTCTTTGCCTTTGCAATACCACAGAAGCAATGCATGGTCAATGTACAGCAATGACACACCTGTGTGAACAGCCAGGAGACCCCCCCCCCCCCCCCCCCATGTTATGTTACATAGTTACATAGTTAGTACGGTCGAAAAAAGACATATGTCCATCAAGTTCAACCAGGGAATTAAGGGGTAGGGGTGTGGCGCGATATTGGGGAAGGGATGAGATTTTATATTTCTTCATAAGCATTAATCTTATTTTGTCAATTAGGAACATTCAGCACCCACCCGCTATCAAGGCAGCTGCCTATCATGTCATGCCCTACCTGCACAGGTGTGCTGGCTACTCAAATGATCCAATTAAGGAGGCCATTTAGTCAGCAGCAGCAGAAGTCCTGTGCCTGGACGCTCCAACAGCGGCCAGACACAAGCAGAAGCAGCAGAAGCAGCAGCACCACCTTTTGTTTTTTGGCTGCAGCAGCAGCAAGGCCCACAGGGCTGGCTAGCTGGCTAGCCAGCAAGCAGGTAGCAATGAAAGTAGGAATCTTTCTTTTTAACCCTGTAAGGGGGTGGTGCACTGTACCCGAAGATACTGCCATATCGGGTCAATGCATAGGGCGACGGAAGCAAGCTTCGAAATCGGCCACCGTTCTCAAAAATCCATTTAATATATGGTCCCCAGATAGGGGACGTATCAGATATTAAACTGATAAGAACAGATACTACACTTGATCTTAGCCAAAAGGCCGAGAAGCGATAACCGTGAAAGGGGCGGGCCCAACAAGGTCCCCTTCATGGGCACTATCACTGCTTGCTGTCAGGGAGGCTGCCAGACAATTTTCCATGCACACTCTGGGCTGGGGGGCAGTCAACCACCAGTACACACAGCAGAACCTAAACCCATACCATTATTGCTAAGCAGCAAGACAGGGGCCCATTGCACTCCCACGGGGCCTTTTTAAATGCAATCCATAACCCGGATTTGCCAGGAACCCTTCTTACTCCTCCTACTTGCATGTGACACTGGGCTTAGGATCTGCATAGGAAACACACACACAAGCACACACCTACCTTTGTTGCCTGCAGATGCCTCCTTGGCTGTCCCCAAACGGTATCAAACCAACACCCACGGGAAGCTGTAAGCATAGAGGACATGCCTGCACCCCATTGGACTTACCTGTGTGGGTTAAATCCGGGTTATTTGACAACCTATGGCGGTGATGGTTCTGCTCAGGCAGAGCAGTGCTGATGCTCCTCATAAAGCTGTCGCTGCTGTGAAGGTTCTAGGTGACATCACAAATCCCTATGGTTACATACACAACAAAGCTGGGTTGTTGTTGTTTACACTCTGCAAGGCCTGTGGAAGTGAGTGACATCATAGCACTGTAGTTCTGAGGGTTCTAGATGGATGCAACAATCTCCTGTTGCTTCTATGAAGGCCATAATAGACGACATCACCAAACAGCTCCATAGTCACATACACAGCAAAGGAGAGATGTTGTTTACACCTAGTGATGTCAGTGGTATTGAGTGACATCACAGCACAGTGCTAAGGCTCCTGGGCCTGGACACAGCAGCGGCTGCAATATCTCAACGGAGAATACGTTTATATATATGTGTGTGTGTGCGCGTATATATATATATATATATATATATATATATATATATATATATATTTCTCCGCCGAAATCACTTTTAAACCCATTTCCACCTTTTTTTCCCTTCTCTTCCTCTTACTTTTTTTTCACGTTTTTTTACATTTTTCTCCTTTTCGCCTCTTTTCTGGGCGTATTATTCTTCTTTTTCTTCTTTTTTTTCGTCTAATGCATACCCCATCAGTGCAGCAATGCTTATTCAATACCGCCAGCAGATGGAGACACTGGGGGATAATTTTCTAAGGATTTATACTGATTTTTCCTGTCTGAATTTGTCGCACAGAAAGTTGCAGGCCAAATATGTGTGACATTTCTGCGACTTTAGCTTCTAGAGCATTTTTACAACATTATACATAGGTGCTGAATACATAAAAAGCGACTGTTCAGCGACAGACAAGTCGCATCGGCTGAAAGTAGGCCAGAATGTCAGTCCATGTTGGAGCAGGTTTAGATACAGTCTAAAGTATAGATCTCAAAGTCTGTGCACAGAATTTAGCAAGGGCCTCGCACCTTCTGATGCATCAGGTAGGTGCACAATAGCATAGCCTAACCCTCTGTACTTTGGTCTATATTGATGCGGGACATAGACAGCCAGCTGATGACCAATCCATTAGTGCAATGGATGGCTGGAAGCATTTGTCTTTGCCTTTGCAATACCACAGAAGCAATGCATGGTCAATGTACAGCAATGACACACCTGTGTGAACAGCCAGGAGACCCCCCATGTTATGTTACATAGTTACATAGTTAGTACGGTCGAAAAAAGACATATGTCCATCAAGTTCAACCAGGGAATTAAGGGGTAGGGGTGTGGCGCGATATTGGGGAAGGGATGAGATTTTATATTTCTTCATAAGCATTAATCTTATTTTGTCAATTAGGAACATTCAGCACCCACCCGCTATCAAGGCAGCTGCCTATCATGTCATGCCCTACCTGCACAGGTGTGCTGGCTACTCAAATGATCCAATTAAGGAGGCCATTTAGTCAGCAGCAGCAGAAGTCCTGTGCCTGGACGCTCCAACAGCGGCCAGACACAAGCAGAAGCAGCAGAAGCAGCAGCACCACCTTTTGTTTTTTGGCTGCAGCAGCAGCAAGGCCCACAGGGCTGGCTAGCTGGCTAGCCAGCAAGCAGGTAGCAATGAAAGTAGGAATCTTTCTTTTTAACCCTGTAAGGGGGTGGTGCACTGTACCCGAAGATACTGCCATATCGGGTCAATGCATAGGGCGACGGAAGCAAGCTTCGAAATCGGCCCCCGTTCTCAAAAATCCATTTAATATATGGTCCCCAGATAGGGGACGTATCAGATATTAAACTGATAAGAACAGATACTACACTTGATCTTAGCCAAAAGGCCGAGAAGCGATAACCGTGAAAGGGGCGGGCCCAACAAGGTCCCCTTCATGGGCACTATCACTGCTTGCTGTCAGGGAGGCTGCCAGACAATTTTCCATGCACACTCTGGGCTGGGGGGCAGTCAACCACCAGTACACACAGCAGAACCTAAACCCATACCATTATTGCTAAGCAGCAAGACAGGGGCCCATTGCACTCCCACGGGGCCTTTTTAAATGCAATCCATAACCCGGATTTGCCAGGAACCCTTCTTACTCCTCCTACTTGCATGTGACACTGGGCTTAGGATCTGCATAGGAAACACACACACAAGCACACACCTACCTTTGTTGCCTGCAGATGCCTCCTTGGCTGTCCCCAAACGGTATCAAACCAACACCCACGGGAAGCTGTAAGCATAGAGGACATGCCTGCACCCCATTGGACTTACCTGTGTGGGTTAAATCCGGGTTATTTGACAACCTATGGCGGTGATGGTTCTGCTCAGGCAGAGCAGTGCTGATGCTCCTCATAAAGCTGTCGCTGCTGTGAAGGTTCTAGGTGACATCACAAATCCCTATGGTTACATACACAACAAAGCTGGGTTGTTGTTGTTTACACTCTGCAAGGCCTGTGGAAGTGAGTGACATCATAGCACTGTAGTTCTGAGGGTTCTAGATGGATGCAACAATCTCCTGTTGCTTCTATGAAGGCCATAATAGACGACATCACCAAACAGCTCCATAGTCACATACACAGCAAAGGAGAGATGTTGTTTACACCTAGTGATGTCAGTGGTATTGAGTGACATCACAGCACAGTGCTAAGGCTCCTGGGCCTGGACACAGCAGCGGCTGCAATATCTCAACGGAGAATACGTTTATATATATGTGTGTGTGTGCGCGTATATATATATATATATATATATATATATATATATATATATATATATATTTCTCCGCCGAAATCACTTTTAAACCCATTTCCACCTTTTTTTCCCTTCTCTTCCTCTTACTTTTTTTTCACGTTTTTTTACGTTTTTCTCCTTTTCGCCTCTTTTCTGGGCGTATTATTCTTCTTTTTCTTCTTTTTTTTCGTCTAATGCATACCCCATCAGTGCAGCAATGCTTATTCAATACCGCCAGCAGATGGAGACACTGGGGGATAATTTTCTAAGGATTTATACTGATTTTTCCTGTCTGAATTTGTCGCACAGAAAGTTGCAGGCCAAATATGTGTGACATTTCTGCGACTTTAGCTTCTAGAGCATTTTTACAACATTATACATAGGTGCTGAATACATAAAAAGCGACTGTTCAGCGACAGACAAGTCGCATCGGCTGAAAGTAGGCCAGAATGTCAGTCCATGTTGGAGCAGGTTTAGATACAGTCTAAAGTATAGATCTCAAAGTCTGTGCACAGAATTTAGCAAGGGCCTCGCACCTTCTGATGCATCAGGTAGGTGCACAATAGCATAGCCTAACCCTCTGTACTTTGGTCTATATTGATGCGGGACATAGACAGCCAGCTGATGACCAATCCATTAGTGCAATGGATGGCTGGAAGCATTTGTCTTTGCCTTTGCAATACCACAGAAGCAATGCATGGTCAATGTACAGCAATGACACACCTGTGTGAACAGCCAGGAGACCCCCCCCCCCCCCCCCCCATGTTATGTTACATAGTTACATAGTTAGTACGGTCGAAAAAAGACATATGTCCATCAAGTTCAACCAGGGAATTAAGGGGTAGGGGTGTGGCGCGATATTGGGGAAGGGATGAGATTTTATATTTCTTCATAAGCATTAATCTTATTTTGTCAATTAGGAACATTCAGCACCCACCCGCTATCAAGGCAGCTGCCTATCATGTCATGCCCTACCTGCACAGGTGTGCTGGCTACTCAAATGATCCAATTAAGGAGGCCATTTAGTCAGCAGCAGCAGAAGTCCTGTGCCTGGACGCTCCAACAGCGGCCAGACACAAGCAGAAGCAGCAGAAGCAGCAGCACCACCTTTTGTTTTTTGGCTGCAGCAGCAGCAAGGCCCACAGGGCTGGCTAGCTGGCTAGCCAGCAAGCAGGTAGCAATGAAAGTAGGAATCTTTCTTTTTAACCCTGTAAGGGGGTGGTGCACTGTACCCGAAGATACTGCCATATCGGGTCAATGCATAGGGCGACGGAAGCAAGCTTCGAAATCGGCCCCCGTTCTCAAAAATCCATTTAATATATGGTCCCCAGATAGGGGACGTATCAGATATTAAACTGATAAGAACAGATACTACACTTGATCTTAGCCAAAAGGCCGAGAAGCGATAACCGTGAAAGGGGCGGGCCCAACAAGGTCCCCTTCATGGGCACTATCACTGCTTGCTGTCAGGGAGGCTGCCAGACAATTTTCCATGCACACTCTGGGCTGGGGGGCAGTCAACCACCAGTACACACAGCAGAACCTAAACCCATACCATTATTGCTAAGCAGCAAGACAGGGGCCCATTGCACTCCCACGGGGCCTTTTTAAATGCAATCCATAACCCGGATTTGCCAGGAACCCTTCTTACTCCTCCTACTTGCATGTGACACTGGGCTTAGGATCTGCATAGGAAACACACACACAAGCACACACCTACCTTTGTTGCCTGCAGATGCCTCCTTGGCTGTCCCCAAACGGTATCAAACCAACACCCACGGGAAGCTGTAAGCATAGAGGACATGCCTGCACCCCATTGGACTTACCTGTGTGGGTTAAATCCGGGTTATTTGACAACCTATGGCGGTGATGGTTCTGCTCAGGCAGAGCAGTGCTGATGCTCCTCATAAAGCTGTCGCTGCTGTGAAGGTTCTAGGTGACATCACAAATCCCTATGGTTACATACACAACAAAGCTGGGTTGTTGTTGTTTACACTCTGCAAGGCCTGTGGAAGTGAGTGACATCATAGCACTGTAGTTCTGAGGGTTCTAGATGGATGCAACAATCTCCTGTTGCTTCTATGAAGGCCATAATAGACGACATCACCAAACAGCTCCATAGTCACATACACAGCAAAGGAGAGATGTTGTTTACACCTAGTGATGTCAGTGGTATTGAGTGACATCACAGCACAGTGCTAAGGCTCCTGGGCCTGGACACAGCAGCGGCTGCAATATCATCTCAACGGAGAATACGTTTATATATATGTGTGTGTGTGCGCGTATATATATATATATATATATATATATATATATATATATATATATATTTCTCCGCCGAAATCACTTTTAAACCCATTTCCACCTTTTTTTCCCTTCTCTTCCTCTTACTTTTTTTTCAAGTTTTTTTACGTTTTTCTCCTTTTCGCCTCTTTTCTGGGCGTATTATTCTTCTTTTTCTTCTTTTTTTTCGTCTAATGCATACCCCATCAGTGCAGCAATGCTTATTCAATACCGCCAGCAGATGGAGACACTGGGGGATAATTTTCTAAGGATTTATACTGATTTTTCCTGTCTGAATTTGTCGCACAGAAAGTTGCAGGCCAAATATGTGTGACATTTCTGCGACTTTAGCTTCTAGAGCATTTTTACAACATTATACATAGGTGCTGAATACATAAAAAGCGACTGTTCAGCGACAGACAAGTCGCATCGGCTGAAAGTAGGCCAGAATGTCAGTCCATGTTGGAGCAGGTTTAGATACAGTCTAAAGTATAGATCTCAAAGTCTGTGCACAGAATTTAGCAAGGGCCTCGCACCTTCTGATGCATCAGGTAGGTGCACAATAGCATAGCCTAACCCTCTGTACTTTGGTCTATATTGATGCGGGACATAGACAGCCAGCTGATGACCAATCCATTAGTGCAATGGATGGCTGGAAGCATTTGTCTTTGCCTTTGCAATACCACAGAAGCAATGCATGGTCAATGTACAGCAATGACACACCTGTGTGAACAGCCAGGAGACCCCCCCCCCCCCCCCATGTTATGTTACATAGTTACATAGTGTACGGTCGAAAAAAGACATATGTCCATCAAGTTCAACCAGGGAATTAAGGGGTAGGGGTGTGGCGCGATATTGGGGAAGGGATGAGATTTTATATTTCTTCATAAGCATTAATCTTATTTTGTCAATTAGGAACATTCAGCACCCACCCGCTATCAAGGCAGCTGCCTATCATGTCATGCCCTACCTGCACAGGTGTGCTGGCTACTCAAATGATCCAATTAAGGAGGCCATTTAGTCAGCAGCAGCAGAAGTCCTGTGCCTGGACGCTCCAACAGCGGCCAGACACAAGCAGAAGCAGCAGAAGCAGCAGCACCACCTTTTGTTTTTTGGCTGCAGCAGCAGCAAGGCCCACAGGGCTGGCTAGCTGGCTAGCCAGCAAGCAGGTAGCAATGAAAGTAGGAATCTTTCTTTTTAACCCTGTAAGGGGGTGGTGCACTGTACCCGAAGATACTGCCATATCGGGTCAATGCATAGGGCGACGGAAGCAAGCTTCGAAATCGGCCCCCGTTCTCAAAAATCCATTTAATATATGGTCCCCAGATAGGGGACGTATCAGATATTAAACTGATAAGAACAGATACTACACTTGATCTTAGCCAAAAGGCCGAGAAGCGATAACCGTGAAAGGGGCGGGCCCAACAAGGTCCCCTTCATGGGCACTATCACTGCTTGCTGTCAGGGAGGCTGCCAGACAATTTTCCATGCACACTCTGGGCTGGGGGGCAGTCAACCACCAGTACACACAGCAGAACCTAAACCCATACCATTATTGCTAAGCAGCAAGACAGGGGCCCATTGCACTCCCACGGGGCCTTTTTAAATGCAATCCATAACCCGGATTTGCCAGGAACCCTTCTTACTCCTCCTACTTGCATGTGACACTGGGCTTAGGATCTGCATAGGAAACACACACACAAGCACACACCTACCTTTGTTGCCTGCAGATGCCTCCTTGGCTGTCCCCAAACGGTATCAAACCAACACCCACGGGAAGCTGTAAGCATAGAGGACATGCCTGCACCCCATTGGACTTACCTGTGTGGGTTAAATCCGGGTTATTTGACAACCTATGGCGGTGATGGTTCTGCTCAGGCAGAGCAGTGCTGATGCTCCTCATAAAGCTGTCGCTGCTGTGAAGGTTCTAGGTGACATCACAAATCCCTATGGTTACATACACAACAAAGCTGGGTTGTTGTTGTTTACACTCTGCAAGGCCTGTGGAAGTGAGTGACATCATAGCACTGTAGTTCTGAGGGTTCTAGATGGATGCAACAATCTCCTGTTGCTTCTATGAAGGCCATAATAGACGACATCACCAAACAGCTCCATAGTCACATACACAGCAAAGGAGAGATGTTGTTTACACCTAGTGATGTCAGTGGTATTGAGTGACATCACAGCACAGTGCTAAGGCTCCTGGGCCTGGACACAGCAGCGGCTGCAATATCTCAACGGAGAATACGTTTATATATATGTGTGTGTGTGCGCGTATATATATATATATATATATATATATATATATATATATATATATATTTCTCCGCCGAAATCACTTTTAAACCCATTTCCACCTTTTTTTCCCTTCTCTTCCTCTTACTTTTTTTTCACGTTTTTTTACGTTTTTCTCCTTTTCGCCTCTTTTCTGGGCGTATTATTCTTCTTTTTCTTCTTTTTTTTCGTCTAATGCATACCCCATCAGTGCAGCAATGCTTATTCAATACCGCCAGCAGATGGAGACACTGGGGGATAATTTTCTAAGGATTTATACTGATTTTTCCTGTCTGAATTTGTCGCACAGAAAGTTGCAGGCCAAATATGTGTGACATTTCTGCGACTTTAGCTTCTAGAGCATTTTTACAACATTATACATAGGTGCTGAATACATAAAAAGCGACTGTTCAGCGACAGACAAGTCGCATCGGCTGAAAGTAGGCCAGAATGTCAGTCCATGTTGGAGCAGGTTTAGATACAGTCTAAAGTATAGATCTCAAAGTCTGTGCACAGAATTTAGCAAGGGCCTCGCACCTTCTGATGCATCAGGTAGGTGCACAATAGCATAGCCTAACCCTCTGTACTTTGGTCTATATTGATGCGGGACATAGACAGCCAGCTGATGACCAATCCATTAGTGCAATGGATGGCTGGAAGCATTTGTCTTTGCCTTTGCAATACCACAGAAGCAATGCATGGTCAATGTACAGCAATGACACACCTGTGTGAACAGCCAGGAGACCCCCCCCCCCCCCCCATGTTATGTTACATAGTTACATAGTTAGTACGGTCGAAAAAAGACATATGTCCATCAAGTTCAACCAGGGAATTAAGGGGTAGGGGTGTGGCGCGATATTGGGGAAGGGATGAGATTTTATATTTCTTCATAAGCATTAATCTTATTTTGTCAATTAGGAACATTCAGCACCCACCCGCTATCAAGGCAGCTGCCTATCATGTCATGCCCTACCTGCACAGGTGTGCTGGCTACTCAAATGATCCAATTAAGGAGGCCATTTAGTCAGCAGCAGCAGAAGTCCTGTGCCTGGACGCTCCAACAGCGGCCAGACACAAGCAGAAGCAGCAGAAGCAGCAGCACCACCTTTTGTTTTTTGGCTGCAGCAGCAGCAAGGCCCACAGGGCTGGCTAGCTGGCTAGCCAGCAAGCAGGTAGCAATGAAAGTAGGAATCTTTCTTTTTAACCCTGTAAGGGGGTGGTGCACTGTACCCGAAGATACTGCCATATCGGGTCAATGCATAGGGCGACGGAAGCAAGCTTCGAAATCGGCCCCCGTTCTCAAAAATCCATTTAATATATGGTCCCCAGATAGGGGACGTATCAGATATTAAACTGATAAGAACAGATACTACACTTGATCTTAGCCAAAAGGCCGAGAAGCGATAACCGTGAAAGGGGCGGGCCCAACAAGGTCCCCTTCATGGGCACTATCACTGCTTGCTGTCAGGGAGGCTGCCAGACAATTTTCCATGCACACTCTGGGCTGGGGGGCAGTCAACCACCAGTACACACAGCAGAACCTAAACCCATACCATTATTGCTAAGCAGCAAGACAGGGGCCCATTGCACTCCCACGGGGCCTTTTTAAATGCAATCCATAACCCGGATTTGCCAGGAACCCTTCTTACTCCTCCTACTTGCATGTGACACTGGGCTTAGGATCTGCATAGGAAACACACACACAAGCACACACCTACCTTTGTTGCCTGCAGATGCCTCCTTGGCTGTCCCCAAACGGTATCAAACCAACACCCACGGGAAGCTGTAAGCATAGAGGACATGCCTGCACCCCATTGGACTTACCTGTGTGGGTTAAATCCGGGTTATTTGACAACCTATGGCGGTGATGGTTCTGCTCAGGCAGAGCAGTGCTGATGCTCCTCATAAAGCTGTCGCTGCTGTGAAGGTTCTAGGTGACATCACAAATCCCTATGGTTACATACACAACAAAGCTGGGTTGTTGTTGTTTACACTCTGCAAGGCCTGTGGAAGTGAGTGACATCATAGCACTGTAGTTCTGAGGGTTCTAGATGGATGCAACAATCTCCTGTTGCTTCTATGAAGGCCGTAATAGACGACATCACCAAACAGCTCCATAGTCACATACACAGCAAAGGAGAGATGTTGTTTACACCTAGTGATGTCAGTGGTATTGAGTGACATCACAGCACAGTGCTAAGGCTCCTGGGCCTGGACACAGCAGCGGCTGCAATATCTCAACGGAGAATACGTTTATATATATGTGTGTGTGTGCGCGTATATATATATATATATATATATATATATATATATATATATATTCTCCGCCGAAATCACTTTTAAACCCATTTCCACCTTTTTTTCCCTTCTCTTCCTCTTACTTTTTTTTCACGTTTTTTTACGTTTTTCTCCTTTTCGCCTCTTTTCTGGGCGTATTATTCTTCTTTTTCTTCTTTTTTTTCGTCTAATGCATACCCCATCAGTGCAGCAATGCTTATTCAATACCGCCAGCAGATGGAGACACTGGGGGATAATTTTCTAAGGATTTATACTGATTTTTCCTGTCTGAATTTGTCGCACAGAAAGTTGCAGGCCAAATATGTGTGACATTTCTGCGACTTTAGCTTCTAGAGCATTTTTACAACATTATACATAGGTGCTGAATACATAAAAAGCGACTGTTCAGCGACAGACAAGTCGCATCGGCTGAAAGTAGGCCAGAATGTCAGTCCATGTTGGAGCAGGTTTAGATACAGTCTAAAGTATAGATCTCAAAGTCTGTGCACAGAATTTAGCAAGGGCCTCGCACCTTCTGATGCATCAGGTAGGTGCACAATAGCATAGCCTAACCCTCTGTACTTTGGTCTATATTGATGCGGGACATAGACAGCCAGCTGATGACCAATCCATTAGTGCAATGGATGGCTGGAAGCATTTGTCTTTGCCTTTGCAATACCACAGAAGCAATGCATGGTCAATGTACAGCAATGACACACCTGTGTGAACAGCCAGGAGACCCCCCCCCCCCCCCCCATGTTATGTTACATAGTTACATAGTTAGTACGGTCGAAAAAAGACATATGTCCATCAAGTTCAACCAGGGAATTAAGGGGTAGGGGTGTGGCGCGATATTGGGGAAGGGATGAGATTTTATATTTCTTCATAAGCATTAATCTTATTTTGTCAATTAGGAACATTCAGCACCCACCCGCTATCAAGGCAGCTGCCTATCATGTCATGCCCTACCTGCACAGGTGTGCTGGCTACTCAAATGATCCAATTAAGGAGGCCATTTAGTCAGCAGCAGCAGAAGTCCTGTGCCTGGACGCTCCAACAGCGGCCAGACACAAGCAGAAGCAGCAGAAGCAGCAGCACCACCTTTTGTTTTTTGGCTGCAGCAGCAGCAAGGCCCACAGGGCTGGCTAGCTGGCTAGCCAGCAAGCAGGTAGCAATGAAAGTAGGAATCTTTCTTTTTAACCCTGTAAGGGGGTGGTGCACTGTACCCGAAGATACTGCCATATCGGGTCAATGCATAGGGCGACGGAAGCAAGCTTCGAAATCGGCCCCCGTTCTCAAAAATCCATTTAATATATGGTCCCCAGATAGGGGACGTATCAGATATTAAACTGATAAGAACAGATACTACACTTGATCTTAGCCAAAAGGCCGAGAAGCGATAACCGTGAAAGGGGCGGGCCCAACAAGGTCCCCTTCATGGGCACTATCACTGCTTGCTGTCAGGGAGGCTGCCAGACAATTTTCCATGCACACTCTGGGCTGGGGGGCAGTCAACCACCAGTACACACAGCAGAACCTAAACCCATACCATTATTGCTAAGCAGCAAGACAGGGGCCCATTGCACTCCCACGGGGCCTTTTTAAATGCAATCCATAACCCGGATTTGCCAGGAACCCTTCTTACTCCTCCTACTTGCATGTGACACTGGGCTTAGGATCTGCATAGGAAACACACACACAAGCACACACCTACCTTTGTTGCCTGCAGATGCCTCCTTGGCTGTCCCCAAACGGTATCAAACCAACACCCACGGGAAGCTGTAAGCATAGAGGACATGCCTGCACCCCATTGGACTTACCTGTGTGGGTTAAATCCGGGTTATTTGACAACCTATGGCGGTGATGGTTCTGCTCAGGCAGAGCAGTGCTGATGCTCCTCATAAAGCTGTCGCTGCTGTGAAGGTTCTAGGTGACATCACAAATCCCTATGGTTACATACACAACAAAGCTGGGTTGTTGTTGTTTACACTCTGCAAGGCCTGTGGAAGTGAGTGACATCATAGCACTGTAGTTCTGAGGGTTCTAGATGGATGCAACAATCTCCTGTTGCTTCTATGAAGGCCATAATAGACGACATCACCAAACAGCTCCATAGTCACATACACAGCAAAGGAGAGATGTTGTTTACACCTAGTGATGTCAGTGGTATTGAGTGACATCACAGCACAGTGCTAAGGCTCCTGGGCCTGGACACAGCAGCGGCTGCAATATCATCTCAACGGAGAATACGTTTATATATATGTGTGTGTGTGCGCGTATATATATATATATATATATATATATATATATATATATATATATATTTCTCCGCCGAAATCACTTTTAAACCCATTTCCACCTTTTTTTCCCTTCTCTTCCTCTTACTTTTTTTTCAAGTTTTTTTACGTTTTTCTCCTTTTCGCCTCTTTTCTGGGCGTATTATTCTTCTTTTTCTTCTTTTTTTTCGTCTAATGCATACCCCATCAGTGCAGCAATGCTTATTCAATACCGCCAGCAGATGGAGACACTGGGGGATAATTTTCTAAGGATTTATACTGATTTTTCCTGTCTGAATTTGTCGCACAGAAAGTTGCAGGCCAAATATGTGTGACATTTCTGCGACTTTAGCTTCTAGAGCATTTTTACAACATTATACATAGGTGCTGAATACATAAAAAGCGACTGTTCAGCGACAGACAAGTCGCATCGGCTGAAAGTAGGCCAGAATGTCAGTCCATGTTGGAGCAGGTTTAGATACAGTCTAAAGTATAGATCTCAAAGTCTGTGCACAGAATTTAGCAAGGGCCTCGCACCTTCTGATGCATCAGGTAGGTGCACAATAGCATAGCCTAACCCTCTGTACTTTGGTCTATATTGATGCGGGACATAGACAGCCAGCTGATGACCAATCCATTAGTGCAATGGATGGCTGGAAGCATTTGTCTTTGCCTTTGCAATACCACAGAAGCAATGCATGGTCAATGTACAGCAATGACACACCTGTGTGAACAGCCAGGAGACCCCCCCCCCCCCCCCATGTTATGTTACATAGTTACATAGTTAGTACGGTCGAAAAAAGACATATGTCCATCAAGTTCAACCAGGGAATTAAGGGGTAGGGGTGTGGCGCGATATTGGGGAAGGGATGAGATTTTATATTTCTTCATAAGCATTAATCTTATTTTGTCAATTAGGAACATTCAGCACCCACCCGCTATCAAGGCAGCTGCCTATCATGTCATGCCCTACCTGCACAGGTGTGCTGGCTACTCAAATGATCCAATTAAGGAGGCCATTTAGTCAGCAGCAGCAGAAGTCCTGTGCCTGGACGCTCCAACAGCGGCCAGACACAAGCAGAAGCAGCAGAAGCAGCAGCACCACCTTTTGTTTTTTGGCTGCAGCAGCAGCAAGGCCCACAGGGCTGGCTAGCTGGCTAGCCAGCAAGCAGGTAGCAATGAAAGTAGGAATCTTTCTTTTTAACCCTGTAAGGGGGTGGTGCACTGTACCCGAAGATACTGCCATATCGGGTCAATGCATAGGGCGACGGAAGCAAGCTTCGAAATCGGCCCCCGTTCTCAAAAATCCATTTAATATATGGTCCCCAGATAGGGGACGTATCAGATATTAAACTGATAAGAACAGATACTACACTTGATCTTAGCCAAAAGGCCGAGAAGCGATAACCGTGAAAGGGGCGGGCCCAACAAGGTCCCCTTCATGGGCACTATCACTGCTTGCTGTCAGGGAGGCTGCCAGACAATTTTCCATGCACACTCTGGGCTGGGGGGCAGTCAACCACCAGTACACACAGCAGAACCTAAACCCATACCATTATTGCTAAGCAGCAAGACAGGGGCCCATTGCACTCCCACGGGGCCTTTTTAAATGCAATCCATAACCCGGATTTGCCAGGAACCCTTCTTACTCCTCCTACTTGCATGTGACACTGGGCTTAGGATCTGCATAGGAAACACACACACAAGCACACACCTACCTTTGTTGCCTGCAGATGCCTCCTTGGCTGTCCCCAAACGGTATCAAACCAACACCCACGGGAAGCTGTAAGCATAGAGGACATGCCTGCACCCCATTGGACTTACCTGTGTGGGTTAAATCCGGGTTATTTGACAACCTATGGCGGTGATGGTTCTGCTCAGGCAGAGCAGTGCTGATGCTCCTCATAAAGCTGTCGCTGCTGTGAAGGTTCTAGGTGACATCACAAATCCCTATGGTTACATACACAACAAAGCTGGGTTGTTGTTGTTTACACTCTGCAAGGCCTGTGGAAGTGAGTGACATCATAGCACTGTAGTTCTGAGGGTTCTAGATGGATGCAACAATCTCCTGTTGCTTCTATGAAGGCCATAATAGACGACATCACCAAACAGCTCCATAGTCACATACACAGCAAAGGAGAGATGTTGTTTACACCTAGTGATGTCAGTGGTATTGAGTGACATCACAGCACAGTGCTAAGGCTCCTGGGCCTGGACACAGCAGCGGCTGCAATATCTCAACGGAGAATACGTTTATATATATGTGTGTGTGTGCGCGTATATATATATATATATATATATATATATATATATATATATATATATTCTCCGCCGAAATCACTTTTAAACCCATTTCCACCTTTTTTTCCCTTCTCTTCCTCTTACTTTTTTTTCACGTTTTTTTACGTTTTTCTCCTTTTCGCCTCTTTTCTGGGCGTATTATTCTTCTTTTTCTTCTTTTTTTTCGTCTAATGCATACCCCATCAGTGCAGCAATGCTTATTCAATACCGCCAGCAGATGGAGACACTGGGGGATAATTTTCTAAGGATTTATACTGATTTTTCCTGTCTGAATTTGTCGCACAGAAAGTTGCAGGCCAAATATGTGTGACATTTCTGCGACTTTAGCTTCTAGAGCATTTTTACAACATTATACATAGGTGCTGAATACATAAAAAGCGACTGTTCAGCGACAGACAAGTCGCATCGGCTGAAAGTAGGCCAGAATGTCAGTCCATGTTGGAGCAGGTTTAGATACAGTCTAAAGTATAGATCTCAAAGTCTGTGCACAGAATTTAGCAAGGGCCTCGCACCTTCTGATGCATCAGGTAGGTGCACAATAGCATAGCCTAACCCTCTGTACTTTGGTCTATATTGATGCGGGACATAGACAGCCAGCTGATGACCAATCCATTAGTGCAATGGATGGCTGGAAGCATTTGTCTTTGCCTTTGCAATACCACAGAAGCAATGCATGGTCAATGTACAGCAATGACACACCTGTGTGAACAGCCAGGAGACCCCCCCCCCCCCCCCATGTTATGTTACATAGTTACATAGTTAGTACGGTCGAAAAAAGACATATGTCCATCAAGTTCAACCAGGGAATTAAGGGGTAGGGGTGTGGCGCGATATTGGGGAAGGGATGAGATTTTATATTTCTTCATAAGCATTAATCTTATTTTGTCAATTAGGAACATTCAGCACCCACCCGCTATCAAGGCAGCTGCCTATCATGTCATGCCCTACCTGCACAGGTGTGCTGGCTACTCAAATGATCCAATTAAGGAGGCCATTTAGTCAGCAGCAGCAGAAGTCCTGTGCCTGGACGCTCCAACAGCGGCCAGACACAAGCAGAAGCAGCAGAAGCAGCAGCACCACCTTTTGTTTTTTGGCTGCAGCAGCAGCAAGGCCCACAGGGCTGGCTAGCTGGCTAGCCAGCAAGCAGGTAGCAATGAAAGTAGGAATCTTTCTTTTTAACCCTGTAAGGGGGTGGTGCACTGTACCCGAAGATACTGCCATATCGGGTCAATGCATAGGGCGACGGAAGCAAGCTTCGAAATCGGCCCCCGTTCTCAAAAATCCATTTAATATATGGTCCCCAGATAGGGGACGTATCAGATATTAAACTGATAAGAACAGATACTACACTTGATCTTAGCCAAAAGGCCGAGAAGCGATAACCGTGAAAGGGGCGGGCCCAACAAGGTCCCCTTCATGGGCACTATCACTGCTTGCTGTCAGGGAGGCTGCCAGACAATTTTCCATGCACACTCTGGGCTGGGGGGCAGTCAACCACCAGTACACACAGCAGAACCTAAACCCATACCATTATTGCTAAGCAGCAAGACAGGGGCCCATTGCACTCCCACGGGGCCTTTTTAAATGCAATCCATAACCCGGATTTGCCAGGAACCCTTCTTACTCCTCCTACTTGCATGTGACACTGGGCTTAGGATCTGCATAGGAAACACACACACAAGCACACACCTACCTTTGTTGCCTGCAGATGCCTCCTTGGCTGTCCCCAAACGGTATCAAACCAACACCCACGGGAAGCTGTAAGCATAGAGGACATGCCTGCACCCCATTGGACTTACCTGTGTGGGTTAAATCCGGGTTATTTGACAACCTATGGCGGTGATGGTTCTGCTCAGGCAGAGCAGTGCTGATGCTCCTCATAAAGCTGTCGCTGCTGTGAAGGTTCTAGGTGACATCACAAATCCCTATGGTTACATACACAACAAAGCTGGGTTGTTGTTGTTTACACTCTGCAAGGCCTGTGGAAGTGAGTGACATCATAGCACTGTAGTTCTGAGGGTTCTAGATGGATGCAACAATCTCCTGTTGCTTCTATGAAGGCCGTAATAGACGACATCACCAAACAGCTCCATAGTCACATACACAGCAAAGGAGAGATGTTGTTTACACCTAGTGATGTCAGTGGTATTGAGTGACATCACAGCACAGTGCTAAGGCTCCTGGGCCTGGACACAGCAGCGGCTGCAATATCTCAACGGAGAATACGTTTATATATATGTGTGTGTGTGCGCGTATATATATATATATATATATATATATATATATATATATATTTCTCCGCCGAAATCACTTTTAAACCCATTTCCACCTTTTTTTCCCTTCTCTTCCTCTTACTTTTTTTTCACGTTTTTTTACGTTTTTCTCCTTTTCGCCTCTTTTCTGGGCGTATTATTCTTCTTTTTCTTCTTTTTTTTCGTCTAATGCATACCCCATCAGTGCAGCAATGCTTATTCAATACCGCCAGCAGATGGAGACACTGGGGGATAATTTTCTAAGGATTTATACTGATTTTTCCTGTCTGAATTTGTCGCACAGAAAGTTGCAGGCCAAATATGTGTGACATTTCTGCGACTTTAGCTTCTAGAGCATTTTTACAACATTATACATAGGTGCTGAATACATAAAAAGCGACTGTTCAGCGACAGACAAGTCGCATCGGCTGAAAGTAGGCCAGAATGTCAGTCCATGTTGGAGCAGGTTTAGATACAGTCTAAAGTATAGATCTCAAAGTCTGTGCACAGAATTTAGCAAGGGCCTCGCACCTTCTGATGCATCAGGTAGGTGCACAATAGCATAGCCTAACCCTCTGTACTTTGGTCTATATTGATGCGGGACATAGACAGCCAGCTGATGACCAATCCATTAGTGCAATGGATGGCTGGAAGCATTTGTCTTTGCCTTTGCAATACCACAGAAGCAATGCATGGTCAATGTACAGCAATGACACACCTGTGTGAACAGCCAGGAGACCCCCCCCCCCCCCCCATGTTATGTTACATAGTTACATAGTTAGTACGGTCGAAAAAAGACATATGTCCATCAAGTTCAACCAGGGAATTAAGGGGTAGGGGTGTGGCGCGATATTGGGGAAGGGATGAGATTTTATATTTCTTCATAAGCATTAATCTTATTTTGTCAATTAGGAACATTCAGCACCCACCCGCTATCAAGGCAGCTGCCTATCATGTCATGCCCTACCTGCACAGGTGTGCTGGCTACTCAAATGATCCAATTAAGGAGGCCATTTAGTCAGCAGCAGCAGAAGTCCTGTGCCTGGACGCTCCAACAGCGGCCAGACACAAGCAGAAGCAGCAGAAGCAGCAGCACCACCTTTTGTTTTTTGGCTGCAGCAGCAGCAAGGCCCACAGGGCTGGCTAGCTGGCTAGCCAGCAAGCAGGTAGCAATGAAAGTAGGAATCTTTCTTTTTAACCCTGTAAGGGGGTGGTGCACTGTACCCGAAGATACTGCCATATCGGGTCAATGCATAGGGCGACGGAAGCAAGCTTCGAAATCGGCCCCCGTTCTCAAAAATCCATTTAATATATGGTCCCCAGATAGGGGACGTATCAGATATTAAACTGATAAGAACGAACAGATACTACACTTGATCTTAGCCAAAAGGCCGAGAAGCGATAACCGTGAAAGGGGCGGGCCCAACAAGGTCCCCTTCATGGGCACTATCACTGCTTGCTGTCAGGGAGGCTGCCAGACAATTTTCCATGCACACTCTGGGCTGGGGGGCAGTCAACCACCAGTACACACAGCAGAACCTAAACCCATACCATTATTGCTAAGCAGCAAGACAGGGGCCCATTGCACTCCCACGGGGCCTTTTTAAATGCAATCCATAACCCGGATTTGCCAGGAACCCTTCTTACTCCTCCTACTTGCATGTGACACTGGGCTTAGGATCTGCATAGGAAACACACACACAAGCACACACCTACCTTTGTTGCCTGCAGATGCCTCCTTGGCTGTCCCCAAACGGTATCAAACCAACACCCACGGGAAGCTGTAAGCATAGAGGACATGCCTGCACCCCATTGGACTTACCTGTGTGGGTTAAATCCGGGTTATTTGACAACCTATGGCGGTGATGGTTCTGCTCAGGCAGAGCAGTGCTGATGCTCCTCATAAAGCTGTCGCTGCTGTGAAGGTTCTAGGTGACATCACAAATCCCTATGGTTACATACACAACAAAGCTGGGTTGTTGTTGTTTACACTCTGCAAGGCCTGTGGAAGTGAGTGACATCATAGCACTGTAGTTCTGAGGGTTCTAGATGGATGCAACAATCTCCTGTTGCTTCTATGAAGGCCATAATAGACGACATCACCAAACAGCTCCATAGTCACATACACAGCAAAGGAGAGATGTTGTTTACACCTAGTGATGTCAGTGGTATTGAGTGACATCACAGCACAGTGCTAAGGCTCCTGGGCCTGGACACAGCAGCGGCTGCAATATCTCAACGGAGAATACGTTTATATATATGTGTGTGTGTGCGCGTATATATATATATATATATATATATATATATATATATATATTTCTCCGCCGAAATCACTTTTAAACCCATTTCCACCTTTTTTTCCCTTCTCTTCCTCTTACTTTTTTTTCACGTTTTTTTACGTTTTTCTCCTTTTCGCCTCTTTTCTGGGCGTATTATTCTTCTTTTTCTTCTTTTTTTTCGTCTAATGCATACCCCATCAGTGCAGCAATGCTTATTCAATACCGCCAGCAGATGGAGACACTGGGGGATAATTTTCTAAGGATTTATACTGATTTTTCCTGTCTGAATTTGTCGCACAGAAAGTTGCAGGCCAAATATGTGTGACATTTCTGCGACTTTAGCTTCTAGAGCATTTTTACAACATTATACATAGGTGCTGAATACATAAAAAGCGACTGTTCAGCGACAGACAAGTCGCATCGGCTGAAAGTAGGCCAGAATGTCAGTCCATGTTGGAGCAGGTTTAGATACAGTCTAAAGTATAGATCTCAAAGTCTGTGCACAGAATTTAGCAAGGGCCTCGCACCTTCTGATGCATCAGGTAGGTGCACAATAGCATAGCCTAACCCTCTGTACTTTGGTCTATATTGATGCGGGACATAGACAGCCAGCTGATGACCAATCCATTAGTGCAATGGATGGCTGGAAGCATTTGTCTTTGCCTTTGCAATACCACAGAAGCAATGCATGGTCAATGTACAGCAATGACACACCTGTGTGAACAGCCAGGAGACCCCCCCCCCCCCCCCCATGTTATGTTACATAGTTACATAGTTAGTACGGTCGAAAAAAGACATATGTCCATCAAGTTCAACCAGGGAATTAAGGGGTAGGGGTGTGGCGCGATATTGGGGAAGGGATGAGATTTTATATTTCTTCATAAGCATTAATCTTATTTTGTCAATTAGGAACATTCAGCACCCACCCGCTATCAAGGCAGCTGCCTATCATGTCATGCCCTACCTGCACAGGTGTGCTGGCTACTCAAATGATCCAATTAAGGAGGCCATTTAGTCAGCAGCAGCAGAAGTCCTGTGCCTGGACGCTCCAACAGCGGCCAGACACAAGCAGAAGCAGCAGAAGCAGCAGCACCACCTTTTGTTTTTTGGCTGCAGCAGCAGCAAGGCCCACAGGGCTGGCTAGCTGGCTAGCCAGCAAGCAGGTAGCAATGAAAGTAGGAATCTTTCTTTTTAACCCTGTAAGGGGGTGGTGCACTGTACCCGAAGATACTGCCATATCGGGTCAATGCATAGGGCGACGGAAGCAAGCTTCGAAATCGGCCCCCGTTCTCAAAAATCCATTTAATATATGGTCCCCAGATAGGGGACGTATCAGATATTAAACTGATAAGAACAGATACTACACTTGATCTTAGCCAAAAGGCCGAGAAGCGATAACCGTGAAAGGGGCGGGCCCAACAAGGTCCCCTTCATGGGCACTATCACTGCTTGCTGTCAGGGAGGCTGCCAGACAATTTTCCATGCACACTCTGGGCTGGGGGGCAGTCAACCACCAGTACACACAGCAGAACCTAAACCCATACCATTATTGCTAAGCAGCAAGACAGGGGCCCATTGCACTCCCACGGGGCCTTTTTAAATGCAATCCATAACCCGGATTTGCCAGGAACCCTTCTTACTCCTCCTACTTGCATGTGACACTGGGCTTAGGATCTGCATAGGAAACACACACACAAGCACACACCTACCTTTGTTGCCTGCAGATGCCTCCTTGGCTGTCCCCAAACGGTATCAAACCAACACCCACGGGAAGCTGTAAGCATAGAGGACATGCCTGCACCCCATTGGACTTACCTGTGTGGGTTAAATCCGGGTTATTTGACAACCTATGGCGGTGATGGTTCTGCTCAGGCAGAGCAGTGCTGATGCTCCTCATAAAGCTGTCGCTGCTGTGAAGGTTCTAGGTGACATCACAAATCCCTATGGTTACATACACAACAAAGCTGGGTTGTTGTTGTTTACACTCTGCAAGGCCTGTGGAAGTGAGTGACATCATAGCACTGTAGTTCTGAGGGTTCTAGATGGATGCAACAATCTCCTGTTGCTTCTATGAAGGCCATAATAGACGACATCACCAAACAGCTCCATAGTCACATACACAGCAAAGGAGAGATGTTGTTTACACCTAGTGATGTCAGTGGTATTGAGTGACATCACAGCACAGTGCTAAGGCTCCTGGGCCTGGACACAGCAGCGGCTGCAATATCATCTCAACGGAGAATACGTTTATATATATGTGTGTGTGTGCGCGTATATATATATATATATATATATATATATATATATATATATATATATTTCTCCGCCGAAATCACTTTTAAACCCATTTCCACCTTTTTTTCCCTTCTCTTCCTCTTACTTTTTTTTCAAGTTTTTTTACGTTTTTCTCCTTTTCGCCTCTTTTCTGGGCGTATTATTCTTCTTTTTCTTCTTTTTTTTCGTCTAATGCATACCCCATCAGTGCAGCAATGCTTATTCAATACCGCCAGCAGATGGAGACACTGGGGGATAATTTTCTAAGGATTTATACTGATTTTTCCTGTCTGAATTTGTCGCACAGAAAGTTGCAGGCCAAATATGTGTGACATTTCTGCGACTTTAGCTTCTAGAGCATTTTTACAACATTATACATAGGTGCTGAATACATAAAAAGCGACTGTTCAGCGACAGACAAGTCGCATCGGCTGAAAGTAGGCCAGAATGTCAGTCCATGTTGGAGCAGGTTTAGATACAGTCTAAAGTATAGATCTCAAAGTCTGTGCACAGAATTTAGCAAGGGCCTCGCACCTTCTGATGCATCAGGTAGGTGCACAATAGCATAGCCTAACCCTCTGTACTTTGGTCTATATTGATGCGGGACATAGACAGCCAGCTGATGACCAATCCATTAGTGCAATGGATGGCTGGAAGCATTTGTCTTTGCCTTTGCAATACCACAGAAGCAAAGCATGGTCAATGTACAGCAATGACACACCTGTGTGAACAGCCAGGAGACCCCCCCCCCCCCCCCCCATGTTATGTTACATAGTTACATAGTTAGTACGGTCGAAAAAAGACATATGTCCATCAAGTTCAACCAGGGAATTAAGGGGTAGGGGTGTGGCGCGATATTGGGGAAGGGATGAGATTTTATATTTCTTCATAAGCATTAATCTTATTTTGTCAATTAGGAACATTCAGCACCCACCCGCTATCAAGGCAGCTGCCTATCATGTCATGCCCTACCTGCACAGGTGTGCTGGCTACTCAAATGATCCAATTAAGGAGGCCATTTAGTCAGCAGCAGCAGAAGTCCTGTGCCTGGACGCTCCAACAGCGGCCAGACACAAGCAGAAGCAGCAGAAGCAGCAGCACCACCTTTTGTTTTTTGGCTGCAGCAGCAGCAAGGCCCACAGGGCTGGCTAGCTGGCTAGCCAGCAAGCAGGTAGCAATGAAAGTAGGAATCTTTCTTTTTAACCCTGTAAGGGGGTGGTGCACTGTACCCGAAGATACTGCCATATCGGGTCAATGCATAGGGCGACGGAAGCAAGCTTCGAAATCGGCCCCCGTTCTCAAAAATCCATTTAATATATGGTCCCCAGATAGGGGACGTATCAGATATTAAACTGATAAGAACAGATACTACACTTGATCTTAGCCAAAAGGCCGAGAAGCGATAACCGTGAAAGGGGCGGGCCCAACAAGGTCCCCTTCATGGGCACTATCACTGCTTGCTGTCAGGGAGGCTGCCAGACAATTTTCCATGCACACTCTGGGCTGGGGGGCAGTCAACCACCAGTACACACAGCAGAACCTAAACCCATACCATTATTGCTAAGCAGCAAGACAGGGGCCCATTGCACTCCCACGGGGCCTTTTTAAATGCAATCCATAACCCGGATTTGCCAGGAACCCTTCTTACTCCTCCTACTTGCATGTGACACTGGGCTTAGGATCTGCATAGGAAACACACACACAAGCACACACCTACCTTTGTTGCCTGCAGATGCCTCCTTGGCTGTCCCCAAACGGTATCAAACCAACACCCACGGGAAGCTGTAAGCATAGAGGACATGCCTGCACCCCATTGGACTTACCTGTGTGGGTTAAATCCGGGTTATTTGACAACCTATGGCGGTGATGGTTCTGCTCAGGCAGAGCAGTGCTGATGCTCCTCATAAAGCTGTCGCTGCTGTGAAGGTTCTAGGTGACATCACAAATCCCTATGGTTACATACACAACAAAGCTGGGTTGTTGTTGTTTACACTCTGCAAGGCCTGTGGAAGTGAGTGACATCATAGCACTGTAGTTCTGAGGGTTCTAGATGGATGCAACAATCTCCTGTTGCTTCTATGAAGGCCATAATAGACGACATCACCAAACAGCTCCATAGTCACATACACAGCAAAGGAGAGATGTTGTTTACACCTAGTGATGTCAGTGGTATTGAGTGACATCACAGCACAGTGCTAAGGCTCCTGGGCCTGGACACAGCAGCGGCTGCAATATCTCAACGGAGAATACGTTTATATATATGTGTGTGTGTGCGCGTATATATATATATATATATATATATATATATATATATATATATATATATTCTCCGCCGAAATCACTTTTAAACCCATTTCCACCTTTTTTTCCCTTCTCTTCCTCTTACTTTTTTTTCACGTTTTTTTACGTTTTTCTCCTTTTCGCCTCTTTTCTGGGCGTATTATTCTTCTTTTTCTTCTTTTTTTTCGTCTAATGCATACCCCATCAGTGCAGCAATGCTTATTCAATACCGCCAGCAGATGGAGACACTGGGGGATAATTTTCTAAGGATTTATACTGATTTTTCCTGTCTGAATTTGTCGCACAGAAAGTTGCAGGCCAAATATGTGTGACATTTCTGCGACTTTAGCTTCTAGAGCATTTTTACAACATTATACATAGGTGCTGAATACATAAAAAGCGACTGTTCAGCGACAGACAAGTCGCATCGGCTGAAAGTAGGCCAGAATGTCAGTCCATGTTGGAGCAGGTTTAGATACAGTCTAAAGTATAGATCTCAAAGTCTGTGCACAGAATTTAGCAAGGGCCTCGCACCTTCTGATGCATCAGGTAGGTGCACAATAGCATAGCCTAACCCTCTGTACTTTGGTCTATATTGATGCGGGACATAGACAGCCAGCTGATGACCAATCCATTAGTGCAATGGATGGCTGGAAGCATTTGTCTTTGCCTTTGCAATACCACAGAAGCAATGCATGGTCAATGTACAGCAATGACACACCTGTGTGAACAGCCAGGAGACCCCCCCCCCCCCCCCCATGTTATGTTACATAGTTACATAGTTAGTACGGTCGAAAAAAGACATATGTCCATCAAGTTCAACCAGGGAATTAAGGGGTAGGGGTGTGGCGCGATATTGGGGAAGGGATGAGATTTTATATTTCTTCATAAGCATTAATCTTATTTTGTCAATTAGGAACATTCAGCACCCACCCGCTATCAAGGCAGCTGCCTATCATGTCATGCCCTACCTGCACAGGTGTGCTGGCTACTCAAATGATCCAATTAAGGAGGCCATTTAGTCAGCAGCAGCAGAAGTCCTGTGCCTGGACGCTCCAACAGCGGCCAGACACAAGCAGAAGCAGCAGAAGCAGCAGCACCACCTTTTGTTTTTTGGCTGCAGCAGCAGCAAGGCCCACAGGGCTGGCTAGCTGGCTAGCCAGCAAGCAGGTAGCAATGAAAGTAGGAATCTTTCTTTTTAACCCTGTAAGGGGGTGGTGCACTGTACCCGAAGATACTGCCATATCGGGTCAATGCATAGGGCGACGGAAGCAAGCTTCGAAATCGGCCCCCGTTCTCAAAAATCCATTTAATATATGGTCCCCAGATAGGGGACGTATCAGATATTAAACTGATAAGAACAGATACTACACTTGATCTTAGCCAAAAGGCCGAGAAGCGATAACCGTGAAAGGGGCGGGCCCAACAAGGTCCCCTTCATGGGCACTATCACTGCTTGCTGTCAGGGAGGCTGCCAGACAATTTTCCATGCACACTCTGGGCTGGGGGGCAGTCAACCACCAGTACACACAGCAGAACCTAAACCCATACCATTATTGCTAAGCAGCAAGACAGGGGCCCATTGCACTCCCACGGGGCCTTTTTAAATGCAATCCATAACCCGGATTTGCCAGGAACCCTTCTTACTCCTCCTACTTGCATGTGACACTGGGCTTAGGATCTGCATAGGAAACACACACACAAGCACACACCTACCTTTGTTGCCTGCAGATGCCTCCTTGGCTGTCCCCAAACGGTATCAAACCAACACCCACGGGAAGCTGTAAGCATAGAGGACATGCCTGCACCCCATTGGACTTACCTGTGTGGGTTAAATCCGGGTTATTTGACAACCTATGGCGGTGATGGTTCTGCTCAGGCAGAGCAGTGCTGATGCTCCTCATAAAGCTGTCGCTGCTGTGAAGGTTCTAGGTGACATCACAAATCCCTATGGTTACATACACAACAAAGCTGGGTTGTTGTTGTTTACACTCTGCAAGGCCTGTGGAAGTGAGTGACATCATAGCACTGTAGTTCTGAGGGTTCTAGATGGATGCAACAATCTCCTGTTGCTTCTATGAAGGCCATAATAGACGACATCACCAAACAGCTCCATAGTCACATACACAGCAAAGGAGAGATGTTGTTTACACCTAGTGATGTCAGTGGTATTGAGTGACATCACAGCACAGTGCTAAGGCTCCTGGGCCTGGACACAGCAGCGGCTGCAATATCATCTCAACGGAGAATACGTTTATATATATGTGTGTGTGTGCGCGTATATATATATATATATATATATATATATATATATATATATATATATATTTCTCCGCCGAAATCACTTTTAAACCCATTTCCACCTTTTTTTCCCTTCTCTTCCTCTTACTTTTTTTTCAAGTTTTTTTACGTTTTTCTCCTTTTCGCCTCTTTTCTGGGCGTATTATTCTTCTTTTTCTTCTTTTT
The DNA here is from genome assembly GCF_029499605.1 of Hyla sarda. Lineage (NCBI taxonomy): Eukaryota > Metazoa > Chordata > Amphibia > Anura > Hylidae > Hyla > Hyla sarda. The sequence continues at coordinate 30,905 of NW_026608583.1, read as the reverse complement.
TTTCGTCTAATGCATACCCCATCAGTGCAGCAATGCTTATTCAATACCGCCAGCAGATGGAGACACTGGGGGATAATTTTCTAAGGATTTATACTGATTTTTCCTGTCTGAATTTGTCGCACAGAAAGTTGCAGGCCAAATATGTGTGACATTTCTGCGACTTTAGCTTCTAGAGCATTTTTACAACATTATACATAGGTGCTGAATACATAAAAAGCGACTGTTCAGCGACAGACAAGTCGCATCGGCTGAAAGTAGGCCAGAATGTCAGTCCATGTTGGAGCAGGTTTAGATACAGTCTAAAGTATAGATCTCAAAGTCTGTGCACAGAATTTAGCAAGGGCCTCGCACCTTCTGATGCATCAGGTAGGTGCACAATAGCATAGCCTAACCCTCTGTACTTTGGTCTATATTGATGCGGGACATAGACAGCCAGCTGATGACCAATCCATTAGTGCAATGGATGGCTGGAAGCATTTGTCTTTGCCTTTGCAATACCACAGAAGCAATGCATGGTCAATGTACAGCAATGACACACCTGTGTGAACAGCCAGGAGACCCCCCCCCCCCCCCCCCCATGTTATGTTACATAGTTACATAGTTAGTACGGTCGAAAAAAGACATATGTCCATCAAGTTCAACCAGGGAATTAAGGGGTAGGGGTGTGGCGCGATATTGGGGAAGGGATGAGATTTTATATTTCTTCATAAGCATTAATCTTATTTTGTCAATTAGGAACATTCAGCACCCACCCGCTATCAAGGCAGCTGCCTATCATGTCATGCCCTACCTGCACAGGTGTGCTGGCTACTCAAATGATCCAATTAAGGAGGCCATTTAGTCAGCAGCAGCAGAAGTCCTGTGCCTGGACGCTCCAACAGCGGCCAGACACAAGCAGAAGCAGCAGAAGCAGCAGCACCACCTTTTGTTTTTTGGCTGCAGCAGCAGCAAGGCCCACAGGGCTGGCTAGCTGGCTAGCCAGCAAGCAGGTAGCAATGAAAGTAGGAATCTTTCTTTTTAACCCTGTAAGGGGGTGGTGCACTGTACCCGAAGATACTGCCATATCGGGTCAATGCATAGGGCGACGGAAGCAAGCTTCGAAATCGGCCCCCGTTCTCAAAAATCCATTTAATATATGGTCCCCAGATAGGGGACGTATCAGATATTAAACTGATAAGAACAGATACTACACTTGATCTTAGCCAAAAGGCCGAGAAGCGATAACCGTGAAAGGGGCGGGCCCAACAAGGTCCCCTTCATGGGCACTATCACTGCTTGCTGTCAGGGAGGCTGCCAGACAATTTTCCATGCACACTCTGGGCTGGGGGGCAGTCAACCACCAGTACACACAGCAGAACCTAAACCCATACCATTATTGCTAAGCAGCAAGACAGGGGCCCATTGCACTCCCACGGGGCCTTTTTAAATGCAATCCATAACCCGGATTTGCCAGGAACCCTTCTTACTCCTCCTACTTGCATGTGACACTGGGCTTAGGATCTGCATAGGAAACACACACACAAGCACACACCTACCTTTGTTGCCTGCAGATGCCTCCTTGGCTGTCCCCAAACGGTATCAAACCAACACCCACGGGAAGCTGTAAGCATAGAGGACATGCCTGCACCCCATTGGACTTACCTGTGTGGGTTAAATCCGGGTTATTTGACAACCTATGGCGGTGATGGTTCTGCTCAGGCAGAGCAGTGCTGATGCTCCTCATAAAGCTGTCGCTGCTGTGAAGGTTCTAGGTGACATCACAAATCCCTATGGTTACATACACAACAAAGCTGGGTTGTTGTTGTTTACACTCTGCAAGGCCTGTGGAAGTGAGTGACATCATAGCACTGTAGTTCTGAGGGTTCTAGATGGATGCAACAATCTCCTGTTGCTTCTATGAAGGCCATAATAGACGACATCACCAAACAGCTCCATAGTCACATACACAGCAAAGGAGAGATGTTGTTTACACCTAGTGATGTCAGTGGTATTGAGTGACATCACAGCACAGTGCTAAGGCTCCTGGGCCTGGACACAGCAGCGGCTGCAATATCTCAACGGAGAATACGTTTATATATATGTGTGTGTGTGCGCGTATATATATATATATATATATATATATATATATATATATATTTCTCCGCCGAAATCACTTTTAAACCCATTTCCACCTTTTTTTCCCTTCTCTTCCTCTTACTTTTTTTTCACGTTTTTTTACGTTTTTCTCCTTTTCGCCTCTTTTCTGGGCGTATTATTCTTCTTTTTCTTCTTTTTTTTCGTCTAATGCATACCCCATCAGTGCAGCAATGCTTATTCAATACCGCCAGCAGATGGAGACACTGGGGGATAATTTTCTAAGGATTTATACTGATTTTTCCTGTCTGAATTTGTCGCACAGAAAGTTGCAGGCCAAATATGTGTGACATTTCTGCGACTTTAGCTTCTAGAGCATTTTTACAACATTATACATAGGTGCTGAATACATAAAAAGCGACTGTTCAGCGACAGACAAGTCGCATCGGCTGAAAGTAGGCCAGAATGTCAGTCCATGTTGGAGCAGGTTTAGATACAGTCTAAAGTATAGATCTCAAAGTCTGTGCACAGAATTTAGCAAGGGCCTCGCACCTTCTGATGCATCAGGTAGGTGCACAATAGCATAGCCTAACCCTCTGTACTTTGGTCTATATTGATGCGGGACATAGACAGCCAGCTGATGACCAATCCATTAGTGCAATGGATGGCTGGAAGCATTTGTCTTTGCCTTTGCAATACCACAGAAGCAATGCATGGTCAATGTACAGCAATGACACACCTGTGTGAACAGCCAGGAGACCCCCCCCCCCCCCCCATGTTATGTTACATAGTTACATAGTTAGTACGGTCGAAAAAAGACATATGTCCATCAAGTTCAACCAGGGAATTAAGGGGTAGGGGTGTGGCGCGATATTGGGGAAGGGATGAGATTTTATATTTCTTCATAAGCATTAATCTTATTTTGTCAATTAGGAACATTCAGCACCCACCCGCTATCAAGGCAGCTGCCTATCATGTCATGCCCTACCTGCACAGGTGTGCTGGCTACTCAAATGATCCAATTAAGGAGGCCATTTAGTCAGCAGCAGCAGAAGTCCTGTGCCTGGACGCTCCAACAGCGGCCAGACACAAGCAGAAGCAGCAGAAGCAGCAGCACCACCTTTTGTTTTTTGGCTGCAGCAGCAGCAAGGCCCACAGGGCTGGCTAGCTGGCTAGCCAGCAAGCAGGTAGCAATGAAAGTAGGAATCTTTCTTTTTAACCCTGTAAGGGGGTGGTGCACTGTACCCGAAGATACTGCCATATCGGGTCAATGCATAGGGCGACGGAAGCAAGCTTCGAAATCGGCCCCCGTTCTCAAAAATCCATTTAATATATGGTCCCCAGATAGGGGACGTATCAGATATTAAACTGATAAGAACAGATTTTTTTTTTTTTTACATTTTTATTGAAAAAACTCAAAAACTTAAATACATCACAAGAAAATGTTTACAATACTTCAAATACTGTTTTCCATAAATGTAAATTCCACATAGCTAATGCTTTTTTCTGCCCATATCTCTTTTTATCAATTAAATAGTACAAGTAAACTTCACTGTATATCATCTTCAAACATTCTTTTTCACAAATAAAATCTCTTTTGAAGACAAGGATATTACGAACTTTCCATAATACATTTTTTGTACAGTTGATAAAAATCCACAAAATTCTTTCTTTTTCTTTCGTAACTCCATCACTTTTGCCATATAAAACAACTTCATGATTTAAAACTTTTAGACCTGTTAGGAATTTCAATAAAGAACCAATTAGTCTAAAAACCTTTTGTGCAAAATAACAATTCCAGAAAAGGTGCAAAACAGTTTCATCTATATTGCAATTTTCCCGGGGACAGACACATACAGCATTTAGACCTCTTCTATATTGGAAAAATCTTACCGGAAGACACTCATGGATAATCATCCATGCTAAATCCTTGTGCTCATTAAAAAGATATGGCTCGTTTACCTTTTTCCATATTTGTACACACCTATTATAAGAAAAATTAGAGACCATACATATTTCTTCTTGCAAATTTAACTGTACTTCTATCTTGCGAGCATCCCTCAAGGTTAACAAGTCAAAGTCTTTAAGGTTATACATACGTATAATTTTTTCTAAGATGGCATAATGTTTAGGCGGAGTTAAAAGTACAGGAGAAGATAATGATAAAAACACCCATTTTCTTCTTCTAAAAATATGTCCCGCAGAGTACTTTAAAAAACAGGACCATACACTTTTCATAAAAAGTCCCCTAAAACACCAACTAAAAAACCTTAAGTATAAAAATTTTCTAATACAGGGAACCTGTTTTCCTCCATTTTTTTGTGACTTATACATAATATCTCTTTTTAATTTTTCTGCTTTAGAACTCCATAGAAACTCAAAGAGAATCCTCTGAAGTTGCCTAGACATAAGTTCATTAGGAGGATAAATCATATTTAAATAGAGCATAATGGGTATTAGCATAGCCTTAATCACCAAAATTTTACCTTCTAAAGATAATTTCCTAAGGGACCAAAAGTCTACCTTCTTCTTTACCTTTTCTTTTACCATTAGCCAACTTTCCTCACCATTGTTATTTTTATCAAAGATGACTCCAAGGATTTTTATTTTTTCTGACTGTAATTTTAGGTTTGGTATTTGCACGTTTTCCCATTTACCTATATAAAAACAGTCACATTTAGATAAATTAAGTTTAAAAGCAGAAGCTTTACAAAAGAAATCAGTAACATCAACAACTCTTTGTAAAGAGAAGGAACTTTCACAAAAAACATTAATATCATCCATATAGCCACACACTTTAAGGGTGGCACTATTACCTCCAGGAACTGGCACTCCTTTTATTATTTTATCATTCCTTATTACGTTTAACAGAGGTTCTATTGCACATATAAACAGTATAGGAGACAGAGGGCAGCCTTGCTTTACCCCTGATGATAAATTAATAAAATCTGTAAGGAAACCATTTATTAAAATCCTGCTAAAAGAACCTTTATATAAGAGAGCAATTTGCTTAATAAATATGTTAGGAAAACCCATGCGTTGTAAAACCATCCATAAAAAACAATGTGATACTCTATCGAACGCTTTATGAAAATCTAGAGATAGAATGGCTAGATTTTGATTCCGCTCTTGCTGATACCATATGACGTCCCTAATAGCATTTAAAGGTTCAGCTACACTCCTTCCTGGGACACCACATACCTGATCCACATGGATGACCTTGTGCAAAAATGGCTTCATTCTGTTAACAAAAATTTTTGACATAATCTTATAATCAACATTAAGAAGCGTAATTGGTCTCCAATTTTCTAAGCTGTTCCTATCCCCCTTTTTGGGGATCAGAGACACTATACCACTCCTCCAAGATAAAGGTAGAACATCAGAATTAAAAGCCTCCTTAAAAATATTAAGCAAATCATCTTTAAAAATTTCCCAAAAGGTTTTATAAAACTCTACAGGAAGTCCATCAGAACCTGGTGTTTTACCTGTGGATAAACTTTTAGCAGCAATTTCTAATTCTTGGCATCTTACTTCTGTGCAAAGTGCATCTTGGTCCTCCTTACTTAAACCACAATCTAAAGTGCTTAGGAGAAAATTAGCAGCAAATATATCAATGGGTTTCTCATTAAACAGATCTTGATAAAAGGATTTAGCTTTGGATAACATTCCTACATTAGTAGTTTCATCCTCAATGTTAATCATTAACTTTTTTGTTTCCATTACCTTTTTAAAAAAGAATCTTGTACACTTTTCATCCTTCTCTTTACATTCAACTTTGGAGTTAAAAATTATTTCTTTCCCTTTGTTAGTTATAGCCTTCTGAATATCACTTTTAACACTTAAAATCAGATCGTCTACATATACACCCAGCTCTTTGAGTTGATAATAGGTTTGTAGTTTTGTGTTAAGATCTCTATACCATTTCAATTTCTCTTTTGTTTTTTTAACACCCATCTTAATAAAATACTCTTTAAATTTTACCTTGCAGAATTCCCACCATGCTAAAAGAGTATTACAATTAGTCCTTGAGTTCTGCAATTTTTTAAAAAGATAGATAAAATTACATTTAATTTCTTCATCTTCAAGCAAAGAGACATTCAGACGCCAGACTCCTTTGGCTCTGCAAACCCCATCAAACTTACATGTAGCAGATAAAATCTTATGATCTGAAAAAAAGGTAGAAGTCAATTGCATATTCCCATAAAATGCAAATCCAGAAGCAAAAATATAATCAATCCTTGACATATAAAGGCTATTCCCCCAGGTATACCCAGGGTCATTAGGGAAAGAGGTTCTCCACAAATCTTTTAAATTAAAATCAACTATAAAATCCTTTAGTTGTTTTTCAGTCTTATCTTTCCTTTGTTCAGATCCTCCAGCCCGCTCCTCTCCTGCCATTATACAATTAAAATCACCAGCGATGATAAGCGGGGATGAACCCGGTAAATAAAACTGAATTTTCTCTAATAAATCAGATCTTTCATCCTTATCTGGAGAGGCATATACATTTAAAAGTCTCATATTCATGTCATTATAAATAATATGAACGAGCAGGGCTCTACCGGGTACAATGTCTGTGAAGGAGGTAACTTTATACTCACTGCTCTTGAACAGTATGCCAACACCAGTCACTTTCCTCTCATTATCCCCTGACCACACAGACGGGCCAAGAGTCCATTCAGATCTCAAAGATGAATAATTGATATCATAATCAATGGCACATTCCTGTAAAAATAAAATGTCTGTAGGCAAAGAAGACAAGAAAGAAAATAAAGCAGCCCTCCTCTCTGGGCTCTTCAAACTCCTCACATTGAAGGAGGAGATATTAACACTTGGTAGCTCCTGGGTCATTCATTATCCTCAGACAAAGAACCCCAATCTGTAGGTGGTGACACAAATTCCTCAATATTAACAGGGTCGGATGCTGTTGTAACCTTTTGGCAGACAATCTCCACGTTCCCCTCGTCCGCACTAACTCGACCACTCCTTTTGATGTTAAGGCCCTTTTCCTCTTTCCGGTCTCTGCTTTTCCTCTTTCGCCGTTCTTCTACATCCATCTCCTCTGTATCCCTTCTGGGCGGTCCAGGACCCTCAACTTCCATGAGAGGAGAACCCCTCACTTCTGTCTCAGGTCCCACGACCTTCCCCGGGGACACAATGCTTTTGGAGACATGAGCCACAGCAGGTATCACAGGAATTCCGGTAGCAGAAGACTCAGGCATCACTTTCAGGGTGTGGGTCTTAGGCACAGGCACAGCATCCATGGAGCTCTTCCTCATCGAGGGACCAGCCGACGTAGCCACAATATTGGCCCAGGAGCGTTGAGGACAATCCTTAAAAGCGTGTCCTTTCTGCTTACACACATTACACAGAATCTCATTTTGACAGTCCAAAGTGGTGTGGCCTTTTTGGCCACATCTTTTGCAAATAACCACTTCCTCTTTGCAAGATTCTTGTGTATGACCATATTCATGGCATTTCCTGCAATAATACGGCATCCCAGGGTAGAATAAATAGCCACGTTTACGCCCAATTAAAAAATTTGCAGGTGGGCGACACAGACCTCCAATTCCTCTCACATCTTCTCTGAACTTAACAGCAAACTTATGCTTTCCAGTCCAAAAGTCCATTGCATTCATTATTTTATGAGAGTATTTGACTTCCGCACAATATTGGTTTAAAAATAAGACAATGTCTCTTATATCCACGTATGGATCGTGCATAGTAACCACCAGTGGAACATCGCCATTAGAATATAGAGCAATGAAAACAAGTCCTTTCATATCCTCCTCATTGGCAAGCTCCCGAACTTTCTCAAACATATGGTCACATGCAGATGCGGAAGTCAAGGTAAGAATGAAAAGTCCTTTACCTGGGTCTTTTAGGCAAAACACATCTTCTCTCTGAATGTGCAATAAATCCAGCATAATTCTCTTGACAAAAAATTCCAAAGTCATCTTCTCCTTTTTCTCCTCATCCACTTCAATACGGAAGGTGTTCTTAATCCGAGTTTCAGTATGCGCAGCAAACCTAAGGGTCGCCATGGGGGATCGCCTTCCCGTTCTTTGTAAGTCCTCCTCCTATAGCAGCATGAGGCTTAAGACGGCTAAAAAACCGCCGATGCCTCAAGGCCGAAGGTTCGACGAACTCAGAGCCCCTTGACAAGATACAAGATCTTAGCCAAAAGGCCGAGAAGCGATAACCGTGAAAGGGGCGGGCCCAACAAGGTCCCCTTCATGGGCACTATCACTGCTTGCTGTCAGGGAGGCTGCCAGACAATTTTCCATGCACACTCTGGGCTGGGGGGCAGTCAACCACCAGTACACACAGCAGAACCTAAACCCATACCATTATTGCTAAGCAGCAAGACAGGGGCCCATTGCACTCCCACGGGGCCTTTTTAAATGCAATCCATAACCCGGATTTGCCAGGAACCCTTCTTACTCCTCCTACTTGCATGTGACACTGGGCTTAGGATCTGCATAGGAAACACACACACAAGCACACACCTACCTTTGTTGCCTGCAGATGCCTCCTTGGCTGTCCCCAAACGGTATCAAACCAACACCCACGGGAAGCTGTAAGCATAGAGGACATGCCTGCACCCCATTGGACTTACCTGTGTGGGTTAAATCCGGGTTATTTGACAACCTATGGCGGTGATGGTTCTGCTCAGGCAGAGCAGTGCTGATGCTCCTCATAAAGCTGTCGCTGCTGTGAAGGTTCTAGGTGACATCACAAATCCCTATGGTTACATACACAACAAAGCTGGGTTGTTGTTGTTTACACTCTGCAAGGCCTGTGGAAGTGAGTGACATCATAGCACTGTAGTTCTGAGGGTTCTAGATGGATGCAACAATCTCCTGTTGCTTCTATGAAGGCCGTAATAGACGACATCACCAAACAGCTCCATAGTCACATACACAGCAAAGGAGAGATGTTGTTTACACCTAGTGATGTCAGTGGTATTGAGTGACATCACAGCACAGTGCTAAGGCTCCTGGGCCTGGACACAGCAGCGGCTGCAATATCTCAACGGAGAATACGTTTATATATATGTGTGTGTGTGCGCGTATATATATATATATATATATATATATATATATATATATTTCTCCGCCGAAATCACTTTTAAACCCATTTCCACCTTTTTTTCCCTTCTCTTCCTCTTACTTTTTTTTCACGTTTTTTTACGTTTTTCTCCTTTTCGCCTCTTTTCTGGGCGTATTATTCTTCTTTTTCTTCTTTTTTTTCGTCTAATGCATACCCCATCAGTGCAGCAATGCTTATTCAATACCGCCAGCAGATGGAGACACTGGGGGATAATTTTCTAAGGATTTATACTGATTTTTCCTGTCTGAATTTGTCGCACAGAAAGTTGCAGGCCAAATATGTGTGACATTTCTGCGACTTTAGCTTCTAGAGCATTTTTACAACATTATACATAGGTGCTGAATACATAAAAAGCGACTGTTCAGCGACAGACAAGTCGCATCGGCTGAAAGTAGGCCAGAATGTCAGTCCATGTTGGAGCAGGTTTAGATACAGTCTAAAGTATAGATCTCAAAGTCTGTGCACAGAATTTAGCAAGGGCCTCGCACCTTCTGATGCATCAGGTAGGTGCACAATAGCATAGCCTAACCCTCTGTACTTTGGTCTATATTGATGCGGGACATAGACAGCCAGCTGATGACCAATCCATTAGTGCAATGGATGGCTGGAAGCATTTGTCTTTGCCTTTGCAATACCACAGAAGCAATGCATGGTCAATGTACAGCAATGACACACCTGTGTGAACAGCCAGGAGACCCCCCCCCCCCCCCCCCCCATGTTATGTTACATAGTTACATAGTTAGTACGGTCGAAAAAAGACATATGTCCATCAAGTTCAACCAGGGAATTAAGGGGTAGGGGTGTGGCGCGATATTGGGGAAGGGATGAGATTTTATATTTCTTCATAAGCATTAATCTTATTTTGTCAATTAGGAACATTCAGCACCCACCCGCTATCAAGGCAGCTGCCTATCATGTCATGCCCTACCTGCACAGGTGTGCTGGCTACTCAAATGATCCAATTAAGGAGGCCATTTAGTCAGCAGCAGCAGAAGTCCTGTGCCTGGACGCTCCAACAGCGGCCAGACACAAGCAGAAGCAGCAGAAGCAGCAGCACCACCTTTTGTTTTTTGGCTGCAGCAGCAGCAAGGCCCACAGGGCTGGCTAGCTGGCTAGCCAGCAAGCAGGTAGCAATGAAAGTAGGAATCTTTCTTTTTAACCCTGTAAGGGGGTGGTGCACTGTACCCGAAGATACTGCCATATCGGGTCAATGCATAGGGCGACGGAAGCAAGCTTCGAAATCGGCCCCCGTTCTCAAAAATCCATTTAATATCCATTTAATATATGGTCCCCAGATAGGGGACGTATCAGATATTAAACTGATAAGAACAGATACTACACTTGATCTTAGCCAAAAGGCCGAGAAGCGATAACCGTGAAAGGGGCGGGCCCAACAAGGTCCCCTTCATGGGCACTATCACTGCTTGCTGTCAGGGAGGCTGCCAGACAATTTTCCATGCACACTCTGGGCTGGGGGGCAGTCAACCACCAGTACACACAGCAGAACCTAAACCCATACCATTATTGCTAAGCAGCAAGACAGGGGCCCATTGCACTCCCACGGGGCCTTTTTAAATGCAATCCATAACCCGGATTTGCCAGGAACCCTTCTTACTCCTCCTACTTGCATGTGACACTGGGCTTAGGATCTGCATAGGAAACACACACACAAGCACACACCTACCTTTGTTGCCTGCAGATGCCTCCTTGGCTGTCCCCAAACGGTATCAAACCAACACCCACGGGAAGCTGTAAGCATAGAGGACATGCCTGCACCCCATTGGACTTACCTGTGTGGGTTAAATCCGGGTTATTTGACAACCTATGGCGGTGATGGTTCTGCTCAGGCAGAGCAGTGCTGATGCTCCTCATAAAGCTGTCGCTGCTGTGAAGGTTCTAGGTGACATCACAAATCCCTATGGTTACATACACAACAAAGCTGGGTTGTTGTTGTTTACACTCTGCAAGGCCTGTGGAAGTGAGTGACATCATAGCACTGTAGTTCTGAGGGTTCTAGATGGATGCAACAATCTCCTGTTGCTTCTATGAAGGCCATAATAGACGACATCACCAAACAGCTCCATAGTCACATACACAGCAAAGGAGAGATGTTGTTTACACCTAGTGATGTCAGTGGTATTGAGTGACATCACAGCACAGTGCTAAGGCTCCTGGGCCTGGACACAGCAGCGGCTGCAATATCTCAACGGAGAATACGTTTATATATATGTGTGTGTGTGCGCGTATATATATATATATATATATATATATATATATATATATATATATTTCTCCGCCGAAATCACTTTTAAACCCATTTCCACCTTTTTTTCCCTTCTCTTCCTCTTACTTTTTTTTCACGTTTTTTTACGTTTTTCTCCTTTTCGCCTCTTTTCTGGGCGTATTATTCTTCTTTTTCTTCTTTTTTTTCGTCTAATGCATACCCCATCAGTGCAGCAATGCTTATTCAATACCGCCAGCAGATGGAGACACTGGGGGATAATTTTCTAAGGATTTATACTGATTTTTCCTGTCTGAATTTGTCGCACAGAAAGTTGCAGGCCAAATATGTGTGACATTTCTGCGACTTTAGCTTCTAGAGCATTTTTACAACATTATACATAGGTGCTGAATACATAAAAAGCGACTGTTCAGCGACAGACAAGTCGCATCGGCTGAAAGTAGGCCAGAATGTCAGTCCATGTTGGAGCAGGTTTAGATACAGTCTAAAGTATAGATCTCAAAGTCTGTGCACAGAATTTAGCAAGGGCCTCGCACCTTCTGATGCATCAGGTAGGTGCACAATAGCATAGCCTAACCCTCTGTACTTTGGTCTATATTGATGCGGGACATAGACAGCCAGCTGATGACCAATCCATTAGTGCAATGGATGGCTGGAAGCATTTGTCTTTGCCTTTGCAATACCACAGAAGCAATGCATGGTCAATGTACAGCAATGACACACCTGTGTGAACAGCCAGGAGACCCCCCCCCCCCCCCCCATGTTATGTTACATAGTTACATAGTTAGTACGGTCGAAAAAAGACATATGTCCATCAAGTTCAACCAGGGAATTAAGGGGTAGGGGTGTGGCGCGATATTGGGGAAGGGATGAGATTTTATATTTCTTCATAAGCATTAATCTTATTTTGTCAATTAGGAACATTCAGCACCCACCCGCTATCAAGGCAGCTGCCTATCATGTCATGCCCTACCTGCACAGGTGTGCTGGCTACTCAAATGATCCAATTAAGGAGGCCATTTAGTCAGCAGCAGCAGAAGTCCTGTGCCTGGACGCTCCAACAGCGGCCAGACACAAGCAGAAGCAGCAGAAGCAGCAGCACCACCTTTTGTTTTTTGGCTGCAGCAGCAGCAAGGCCCACAGGGCTGGCTAGCTGGCTAGCCAGCAAGCAGGTAGCAATGAAAGTAGGAATCTTTCTTTTTAACCCTGTAAGGGGGTGGTGCACTGTACCCGAAGATACTGCCATATCGGGTCAATGCATAGGGCGACGGAAGCAAGCTTCGAAATCGGCCCCCGTTCTCAAAAATCCATTTAATATATGGTCCCCAGATAGGGGACGTATCAGATATTAAACTGATAAGAACAGATACTACACTTGATCTTAGCCAAAAGGCCGAGAAGCGATAACCGTGAAAGGGGCGGGCCCAACAAGGTCCCCTTCATGGGCACTATCACTGCTTGCTGTCAGGGAGGCTGCCAGACAATTTTCCATGCACACTCTGGGCTGGGGGGCAGTCAACCACCAGTACACACAGCAGAACCTAAACCCATACCATTATTGCTAAGCAGCAAGACAGGGGCCCATTGCACTCCCACGGGGCCTTTTTAAATGCAATCCATAACCCGGATTTGCCAGGAACCCTTCTTACTCCTCCTACTTGCATGTGACACTGGGCTTAGGATCTGCATAGGAAACACACACACAAGCACACACCTACCTTTGTTGCCTGCAGATGCCTCCTTGGCTGTCCCCAAACGGTATCAAACCAACACCCACGGGAAGCTGTAAGCATAGAGGACATGCCTGCACCCCATTGGACTTACCTGTGTGGGTTAAATCCGGGTTATTTGACAACCTATGGCGGTGATGGTTCTGCTCAGGCAGAGCAGTGCTGATGCTCCTCATAAAGCTGTCGCTGCTGTGAAGGTTCTAGGTGACATCACAAATCCCTATGGTTACATACACAACAAAGCTGGGTTGTTGTTGTTTACACTCTGCAAGGCCTGTGGAAGTGAGTGACATCATAGCACTGTAGTTCTGAGGGTTCTAGATGGATGCAACAATCTCCTGTTGCTTCTATGAAGGCCATAATAGACGACATCACCAAACAGCTCCATAGTCACATACACAGCAAAGGAGAGATGTTGTTTACACCTAGTGATGTCAGTGGTATTGAGTGACATCACAGCACAGTGCTAAGGCTCCTGGGCCTGGACACAGCAGCGGCTGCAATATCTCAACGGAGAATACGTTTATATATATGTGTGTGTGTGCGCGTATATATATATATATATATATATATATATATATATATATATATATATTTCTCCGCCGAAATCACTTTTAAACCCATTTCCACCTTTTTTTCCCTTCTCTTCCTCTTACTTTTTTTTCACGTTTTTTTACGTTTTTCTCCTTTTCGCCTCTTTTCTGGGCGTATTATTCTTCTTTTTCTTCTTTTTTTTCGTCTAATGCATACCCCATCAGTGCAGCAATGCTTATTCAATACCGCCAGCAGATGGAGACACTGGGGGATAATTTTCTAAGGATTTATACTGATTTTTCCTGTCTGAATTTGTCGCACAGAAAGTTGCAGGCCAAATATGTGTGACATTTCTGCGACTTTAGCTTCTAGAGCATTTTTACAACATTATACATAGGTGCTGAATACATAAAAAGCGACTGTTCAGCGACAGACAAGTCGCATCGGCTGAAAGTAGGCCAGAATGTCAGTCCATGTTGGAGCAGGTTTAGATACAGTCTAAAGTATAGATCTCAAAGTCTGTGCACAGAATTTAGCAAGGGCCTCGCACCTTCTGATGCATCAGGTAGGTGCACAATAGCATAGCCTAACCCTCTGTACTTTGGTCTATATTGATGCGGGACATAGACAGCCAGCTGATGACCAATCCATTAGTGCAATGGATGGCTGGAAGCATTTGTCTTTGCCTTTGCAATACCACAGAAGCAATGCATGGTCAATGTACAGCAATGACACACCTGTGTGAACAGCCAGGAGACCCCCCCCCCCCCCCCATGTTATGTTACATAGTTACATAGTTAGTACGGTCGAAAAAAGACATATGTCCATCAAGTTCAACCAGGGAATTAAGGGGTAGGGGTGTGGCGCGATATTGGGGAAGGGATGAGATTTTATATTTCTTCATAAGCATTAATCTTATTTTGTCAATTAGGAACATTCAGCACCCACCCGCTATCAAGGCAGCTGCCTATCATGTCATGCCCTACCTGCACAGGTGTGCTGGCTACTCAAATGATCCAATTAAGGAGGCCATTTAGTCAGCAGCAGCAGAAGTCCTGTGCCTGGACGCTCCAACAGCGGCCAGACACAAGCAGAAGCAGCAGCACCACCTTTTGTTTTTTGGCTGCAGCAGCAGCAGCAAGGCCCACAGGGCTGGCTAGCTGGCTAGCCAGCAAGCAGGTAGCAATGAAAGTAGGAATCTTTCTTTTTAACCCTGTAAGGGGGTGGTGCACTGTACCCGAAGATACTGCCATATCGGGTCAATGCATAGGGCGACGGAAGCAAGCTTCGAAATCGGCCCCCGTTCTCAAAAATCCATTTAATATATGGTCCCCAGATAGGGGACGTATCAGATATTAAACTGATAAGAACAGATACTACACTTGATCTTAGCCAAAAGGCCGAGAAGCGATAACCGTGAAAGGGGCGGGCCCAACAAGGTCCCCTTCATGGGCACTATCACTGCTTGCTGTCAGGGAGGCTGCCAGACAATTTTCCATGCACACTCTGGGCTGGGGGGCAGTCAACCACCAGTACACACAGCAGAACCTAAACCCATACCATTATTGCTAAGCAGCAAGACAGGGGCCCATTGCACTCCCACGGGGCCTTTTTAAATGCAATCCATAACCCGGATTTGCCAGGAACCCTTCTTACTCCTCCTACTTGCATGTGACACTGGGCTTAGGATCTGCATAGGAAACACACACACAAGCACACACCTACCTTTGTTGCCTGCAGATGCCTCCTTGGCTGTCCCCAAACGGTATCAAACCAACACCCACGGGAAGCTGTAAGCATAGAGGACATGCCTGCACCCCATTGGACTTACCTGTGTGGGTTAAATCCGGGTTATTTGACAACCTATGGCGGTGATGGTTCTGCTCAGGCAGAGCAGTGCTGATGCTCCTCATAAAGCTGTCGCTGCTGTGAAGGTTCTAGGTGACATCACAAATCCCTATGGTTACATACACAACAAAGCTGGGTTGTTGTTGTTTACACTCTGCAAGGCCTGTGGAAGTGAGTGACATCATAGCACTGTAGTTCTGAGGGTTCTAGATGGATGCAACAATCTCCTGTTGCTTCTATGAAGGCCATAATAGACGACATCACCAAACAGCTCCATAGTCACATACACAGCAAAGGAGAGATGTTGTTTACACCTAGTGATGTCAGTGGTATTGAGTGACATCACAGCACAGTGCTAAGGCTCCTGGGCCTGGACACAGCAGCGGCTGCAATATCTCAACGGAGAATACGTTTATATATATGTGTGTGTGTGCGCGTATATATATATATATATATATATATATATATATATATATATATATTTCTCCGCCGAAATCACTTTTAAACCCATTTCCACCTTTTTTTCCCTTCTCTTCCTCTTACTTTTTTTTCACGTTTTTTTACGTTTTTCTCCTTTTCGCCTCTTTTCTGGGCGTATTATTCTTCTTTTTCTTCTTTTTTTTCGTCTAATGCATACCCCATCAGTGCAGCAATGCTTATTCAATACCGCCAGCAGATGGAGACACTGGGGGATAATTTTCTAAGGATTTATACTGATTTTTCCTGTCTGAATTTGTCGCACAGAAAGTTGCAGGCCAAATATGTGTGACATTTCTGCGACTTTAGCTTCTAGAGCATTTTTACAACATTATACATAGGTGCTGAATACATAAAAAGCGACTGTTCAGCGACAGACAAGTCGCATCGGCTGAAAGTAGGCCAGAATGTCAGTCCATGTTGGAGCAGGTTTAGATACAGTCTAAAGTATAGATCTCAAAGTCTGTGCACAGAATTTAGCAAGGGCCTCGCACCTTCTGATGCATCAGGTAGGTGCACAATAGCATAGCCTAACCCTCTGTACTTTGGTCTATATTGATGCGGGACATAGACAGCCAGCTGATGACCAATCCATTAGTGCAATGGATGGCTGGAAGCATTTGTCTTTGCCTTTGCAATACCACAGAAGCAATGCATGGTCAATGTACAGCAATGACACACCTGTGTGAACAGCCAGGAGACCCCCCCCCCCCCCCCATGTTATGTTACATAGTTACATAGTTAGTACGGTCGAAAAAAGACATATGTCCATCAAGTTCAACCAGGGAATTAAGGGGTAGGGGTGTGGCGCGATATTGGGGAAGGGATGAGATTTTATATTTCTTCATAAGCATTAATCTTATTTTGTCAATTAGGAACATTCAGCACCCACCCGCTATCAAGGCAGCTGCCTATCATGTCATGCCCTACCTGCACAGGTGTGCTGGCTACTCAAATGATCCAATTAAGGAGGCCATTTAGTCAGCAGCAGCAGAAGTCCTGTGCCTGGACGCTCCAACAGCGGCCAGACACAAGCAGAAGCAGCAGAAGCAGCAGCACCACCTTTTGTTTTTTGGCTGCAGCAGCAGCAAGGCCCACAGGGCTGGCTAGCTGGCTAGCCAGCAAGCAGGTAGCAATGAAAGTAGGAATCTTTCTTTTTAACCCTGTAAGGGGGTGGTGCACTGTACCCGAAGATACTGCCATATCGGGTCAATGCATAGGGCGACGGAAGCAAGCTTCGAAATCGGCCCCCGTTCTCAAAAATCCATTTAATATATGGTCCCCAGATAGGGGACGTATCAGATATTAAACTGATAAGAACAGATACTACACTTGATCTTAGCCAAAAGGCCGAGAAGCGATAACCGTGAAAGGGGCGGGCCCAACAAGGTCCCCTTCATGGGCACTATCACTGCTTGCTGTCAGGGAGGCTGCCAGACAATTTTCCATGCACACTCTGGGCTGGGGGGCAGTCAACCACCAGTACACACAGCAGAACCTAAACCCATACCATTATTGCTAAGCAGCAAGACAGGGGCCCATTGCACTCCCACGGGGCCTTTTTAAATGCAATCCATAACCCGGATTTGCCAGGAACCCTTCTTACTCCTCCTACTTGCATGTGACACTGGGCTTAGGATCTGCATAGGAAACACACACACAAGCACACACCTACCTTTGTTGCCTGCAGATGCCTCCTTGGCTGTCCCCAAACGGTATCAAACCAACACCCACGGGAAGCTGTAAGCATAGAGGACATGCCTGCACCCCATTGGACTTACCTGTGTGGGTTAAATCCGGGTTATTTGACAACCTATGGCGGTGATGGTTCTGCTCAGGCAGAGCAGTGCTGATGCTCCTCATAAAGCTGTCGCTGCTGTGAAGGTTCTAGGTGACATCACAAATCCCTATGGTTACATACACAACAAAGCTGGGTTGTTGTTGTTTACACTCTGCAAGGCCTGTGGAAGTGAGTGACATCATAGCACTGTAGTTCTGAGGGTTCTAGATGGATGCAACAATCTCCTGTTGCTTCTATGAAGGCCATAATAGACGACATCACCAAACAGCTCCATAGTCACATACACAGCAAAGGAGAGATGTTGTTTACACCTAGTGATGTCAGTGGTATTGAGTGACATCACAGCACAGTGCTAAGGCTCCTGGGCCTGGACACAGCAGCGGCTGCAATATCTCAACGGAGAATACGTTTATATATATGTGTGTGTGTGCGCGTATATATATATATATATATATATATATATATATATATATTTCTCCGCCGAAATCACTTTTAAACCCATTTCCACCTTTTTTTCCCTTCTCTTCCTCTTACTTTTTTTTCACGTTTTTTTACGTTTTTCTCCTTTTCGCCTCTTTTCTGGGCGTATTATTCTTCTTTTTCTTCTTTTTTTTCGTCTAATGCATACCCCATCAGTGCAGCAATGCTTATTCAATACCGCCAGCAGATGGAGACACTGGGGGATAATTTTCTAAGGATTTATACTGATTTTTCCTGTCTGAATTTGTCGCACAGAAAGTTGCAGGCCAAATATGTGTGACATTTCTGCGACTTTAGCTTCTAGAGCATTTTTACAACATTATACATAGGTGCTGAATACATAAAAAGCGACTGTTCAGCGACAGACAAGTCGCATCGGCTGAAAGTAGGCCAGAATGTCAGTCCATGTTGGAGCAGGTTTAGATACAGTCTAAAGTATAGATCTCAAAGTCTGTGCACAGAATTTAGCAAGGGCCTCGCACCTTCTGATGCATCAGGTAGGTGCACAATAGCATAGCCTAACCCTCTGTACTTTGGTCTATATTGATGTGGGACATAGACAGCCAGCTGATGACCAATCCATTAGTGCAATGGATGGCTGGAAGCATTTGTCTTTGCCTTTGCAATACCACAGAAGCAATGCATGGTCAATGTACAGCAATGACACACCTGTGTGAACAGCCAGGAGACCCCCCCCCCCCCCCATGTTATGTTACATAGTTACATAGTTAGTACGGTCGAAAAAAGACATATGTCCATCAAGTTCAACCAGGGAATTAAGGGGTAGGGGTGTGGCGCGATATTGGGGAAGGGATGAGATTTTATATTTCTTCATAAGCATTAATCTTATTTTGTCAATTAGGAACATTCAGCACCCACCCGCTATCAAGGCAGCTGCCTATCATGTCATGCCCTACCTGCACAGGTGTGCTGGCTACTCAAATGATCCAATTAAGGAGGCCATTTAGTCAGCAGCAGCAGAAGTCCTGTGCCTGGACGCTCCAACAGCGGCCAGACACAAGCAGAAGCAGCAGAAGCAGCAGCACCACCTTTTGTTTTTTGGCTGCAGCAGCAGCAAGGCCCACAGGGCTGGCTAGCTGGCTAGCCAGCAAGCAGGTAGCAATGAAAGTAGGAATCTTTCTTTTTAACCCTGTAAGGGGGTGGTGCACTGTACCCGAAGATACTGCCATATCGGGTCAATGCATAGGGCGACGGAAGCAAGCTTCGAAATCGGCCCCCGTTCTCAAAAATCCATTTAATATATGGTCCCCAGATAGGGGACGTATCAGATATTAAACTGATAAGAACAGATACTACACTTGATCTTAGCCAAAAGGCCGAGAAGCGATAACCGTGAAAGGGGCGGGCCCAACAAGGTCCCCTTCATGGGCACTATCACTGCTTGCTGTCAGGGAGGCTGCCAGACAATTTTCCATGCACACTCTGGGCTGGGGGGCAGTCAACCACCAGTACACACAGCAGAACCTAAACCCATACCATTATTGCTAAGCAGCAAGACAGGGGCCCATTGCACTCCCACGGGGCCTTTTTAAATGCAATCCATAACCCGGATTTGCCAGGAACCCTTCTTACTCCTCCTACTTGCATGTGACACTGGGCTTAGGATCTGCATAGGAAACACACACACAAGCACACACCTACCTTTGTTGCCTGCAGATGCCTCCTTGGCTGTCCCCAAACGGTATCAAACCAACACCCACGGGAAGCTGTAAGCATAGAGGACATGCCTGCACCCCATTGGACTTACCTGTGTGGGTTAAATCCGGGTTATTTGACAACCTATGGCGGTGATGGTTCTGCTCAGGCAGAGCAGTGCTGATGCTCCTCATAAAGCTGTCGCTGCTGTGAAGGTTCTAGGTGACATCACAAATCCCTTTGGTTACATACACAACAAAGCTGGGTTGTTGTTGTTTACACTCTGCAAGGCCTGTGGAAGTGAGTGACATCATAGCACTGTAGTTCTGAGGGTTCTAGATGGATGCAACAATCTCCTGTTGCTTCTATGAAGGCCATAATAGACGACATCACCAAACAGCTCCATAGTCACATACACAGCAAAGGAGAGATGTTGTTTACACCTAGTGATGTCAGTGGTATTGAGTGACATCACAGCACAGTGCTAAGGCTCCTGGGCCTGGACACAGCAGCGGCTGCAATATCTCAACGGAGAATACGTTTATATATATGTGTGTGTGTGCGCGTATATATATATATATATATATATATATATATATTTCTCCGCCGAAATCACTTTTAAACCCATTTCCACCTTTTTTTCCCTTCTCTTCCTCTTACTTTTTTTTCACGTTTTTTTACGTTTTTCTCCTTTTCGCCTCTTTTCTGGGCGTATTATTCTTCTTTTTCTTCTTTTTTTTCGTCTAATGCATACCCCATCAGTGCAGCAATGCTTATTCAATACCGCCAGCAGATGGAGACACTGGGGGATAATTTTCTAAGGATTTATACTGATTTTTCCTGTCTGAATTTGTCGCACAGAAAGTTGCAGGCCAAATATGTGTGACATTTCTGCGACTTTAGCTTCTAGAGCATTTTTACAACATTATACATAGGTGCTGAATACATAAAAAGCGACTGTTCAGCGACAGACAAGTCGCATCGGCTGAAAGTAGGCCAGAATGTCAGTCCATGTTGGAGCAGGTTTAGATACAGTCTAAAGTATAGATCTCAAAGTCTGTGCACAGAATTTAGCAAGGGCCTCGCACCTTCTGATGCATCAGGTAGGTGCACAATAGCATAGCCTAACCCTCTGTACTTTGGTCTATATTGATGCGGGACATAGACAGCCAGCTGATGACCAATCCATTAGTGCAATGGATGGCTGGAAGCATTTGTCTTTGCCTTTGCAATACCACAGAAGCAATGCATGGTCAATGTACAGCAATGACACACCTGTGTGAACAGCCAGGAGACCCCCCCCCCCCCCCCCCATGTTATGTTACATAGTTACATAGTTAGTACGGTCGAAAAAAGACATATGTCCATCAAGTTCAACCAGGGAATTAAGGGGTAGGGGTGTGGCGCGATATTGGGGAAGGGATGAGATTTTATATTTCTTCATAAGCATTAATCTTATTTTGTCAATTAGGAACATTCAGCACCCACCCGCTATCAAGGCAGCTGCCTATCATGTCATGCCCTACCTGCACAGGTGTGCTGGCTACTCAAATGATCCAATTAAGGAGGCCATTTAGTCAGCAGCAGCAGAAGTCCTGTGCCTGGACGCTCCAACAGCGGCCAGACACAAGCAGAAGCAGCAGAAGCAGCAGCACCACCTTTTGTTTTTTGGCTGCAGCAGCAGCAAGGCCCACAGGGCTGGCTAGCTGGCTAGCCAGCAAGCAGGTAGCAATGAAAGTAGGAATCTTTCTTTTTAACCCTGTAAGGGGGTGGTGCACTGTACCCGAAGATACTGCCATATCGGGTCAATGCATAGGGCGACGGAAGCAAGCTTCGAAATCGGCCCCCGTTCTCAAAAATCCATTTAATATATGGTCCCCAGATAGGGGACGTATCAGATATTAAACTGATAAGAACAGATACTACACTTGATCTTAGCCAAAAGGCCGAGAAGCGATAACCGTGAAAGGGGCGGGCCCAACAAGGTCCCCTTCATGGGCACTATCACTGCTTGCTGTCAGGGAGGCTGCCAGACAATTTTCCATGCACACTCTGGGCTGGGGGGCAGTCAACCACCAGTACACACAGCAGAACCTAAACCCATACCATTATTGCTAAGCAGCAAGACAGGGGCCCATTGCACTCCCACGGGGCCTTTTTAAATGCAATCCATAACCCGGATTTGCCAGGAACCCTTCTTACTCCTCCTACTTGCATGTGACACTGGGCTTAGGATCTGCATAGGAAACACACACACAAGCACACACCTACCTTTGTTGCCTGCAGATGCCTCCTTGGCTGTCCCCAAACGGTATCAAACCAACACCCACGGGAAGCTGTAAGCATAGAGGACATGCCTGCACCCCATTGGACTTACCTGTGTGGGTTAAATCCGGGTTATTTGACAACCTATGGCGGTGATGGTTCTGCTCAGGCAGAGCAGTGCTGATGCTCCTCATAAAGCTGTCGCTGCTGTGAAGGTTCTAGGTGACATCACAAATCCCTATGGTTACATACACAACAAAGCTGGGTTGTTGTTGTTTACACTCTGCAAGGCCTGTGGAAGTGAGTGACATCATAGCACTGTAGTTCTGAGGGTTCTAGATGGATGCAACAATCTCCTGTTGCTTCTATGAAGGCCATAATAGACGACATCACCAAACAGCTCCATAGTCACATACACAGCAAAGGAGAGATGTTGTTTACACCTAGTGATGTCAGTGGTATTGAGTGACATCACAGCACAGTGCTAAGGCTCCTGGGCCTGGACACAGCAGCGGCTGCAATATCTCAACGGAGAATACGTTTATATATATGTGTGTGTGTGCGCGTATATATATATATATATATATATATATATATATATATATATATATATATATATTTCTCCGCCGAAATCACTTTTAAACCCATTTCCACCTTTTTTTCCCTTCTCTTCCTCTTACTTTTTTTTCACGTTTTTTTACGTTTTTCTCCTTTTCGCCTCTTTTCTGGGCGTATTATTCTTCTTTTTCTTCTTTTTTTTCGTCTAATGCATACCCCATCAGTGCAGCAATGCTTATTCAATACCGCCAGCAGATGGAGACACTGGGGGATAATTTTCTAAGGATTTATACTGATTTTTCCTGTCTGAATTTGTCGCACAGAAAGTTGCAGGCCAAATATGTGTGACATTTCTGCGACTTTAGCTTCTAGAGCATTTTTACAACATTATACATAGGTGCTGAATACATAAAAAGCGACTGTTCAGCGACAGACAAGTCGCATCGGCTGAAAGTAGGCCAGAATGTCAGTCCATGTTGGAGCAGGTTTAGATACAGTCTAAAGTATAGATCTCAAAGTCTGTGCACAGAATTTAGCAAGGGCCTCGCACCTTCTGATGCATCAGGTAGGTGCACAATAGCATAGCCTAACCCTCTGTACTTTGGTCTATATTGATGCGGGACATAGACAGCCAGCTGATGACCAATCCATTAGTGCAATGGATGGCTGGAAGCATTTGTCTTTGCCTTTGCAATACCACAGAAGCAATGCATGGTCAATGTACAGCAATGACACACCTGTGTGAACAGCCAGGAGACCCCCCCCCCCCCATGTTATGTTACATAGTTACATAGTTAGTACGGTCGAAAAAAGACATATGTCCATCAAGTTCAACCAGGGAATTAAGGGGTAGGGGTGTGGCGCGATATTGGGGAAGGGATGAGATTTTATATTTCTTCATAAGCATTAATCTTATTTTGTCAATTAGGAACATTCAGCACCCACCCGCTATCAAGGCAGCTGCCTATCATGTCATGCCCTACCTGCACAGGTGTGCTGGCTACTCAAATGATCCAATTAAGGAGGCCATTTAGTCAGCAGCAGCAGAAGTCCTGTGCCTGGACGCTCCAACAGCGGCCAGACACAAGCAGAAGCAGCAGAAGCAGCAGCACCACCTTTTGTTTTTTGGCTGCAGCAGCAGCAAGGCCCACAGGGCTGGCTAGCTGGCTAGCCAGCAAGCAGGTAGCAATGAAAGTAGGAATCTTTCTTTTTAACCCTGTAAGGGGGTGGTGCACTGTACCCGAAGATACTGCCATATCGGGTCAATGCATAGGGCGACGGAAGCAAGCTTCGAAATCGGCCCCCGTTCTCAAAAATCCATTTAATATATGGTCCCCAGATAGGGGACGTATCAGATATTAAACTGATAAGAACAGATACTACACTTGATCTTAGCCAAAAGGCCGAGAAGCGATAACCGTGAAAGGGGCGGGCCCAACAAGGTCCCCTTCATGGGCACTATCACTGCTTGCTGTCAGGGAGGCTGCCAGACAATTTTCCATGCACACTCTGGGCTGGGGGGCAGTCAACCACCAGTACACACAGCAGAACCTAAACCCATACCATTATTGCTAAGCAGCAAGACAGGGGCCCATTGCACTCCCACGGGGCCTTTTTAAATGCAATCCATAACCCGGATTTGCCAGGAACCCTTCTTACTCCTCCTACTTGCATGTGACACTGGGCTTAGGATCTGCATAGGAAACACACACACAAGCACACACCTACCTTTGTTGCCTGCAGATGCCTCCTTGGCTGTCCCCAAACGGTATCAAACCAACACCCACGGGAAGCTGTAAGCATAGAGGACATGCCTGCACCCCATTGGACTTACCTGTGTGGGTTAAATCCGGGTTATTTGACAACCTATGGCGGTGATGGTTCTGCTCAGGCAGAGCAGTGCTGATGCTCCTCATAAAGCTGTCGCTGCTGTGAAGGTTCTAGGTGACATCACAAATCCCTATGGTTACATACACAACAAAGCTGGGTTGTTGTTGTTTACACTCTGCAAGGCCTGTGGAAGTGAGTGACACCATAGCACTGTAGTTCTGAGGGTTCTAGATGGATGCAACAATCTCCTGTTGCTTCTATGAAGGCCGTAATAGACGACATCACCAAACAGCTCCATAGTCACATACACAGCAAAGGAGAGATGTTGTTTACACCTAGTGATGTCAGTGGTATTGAGTGACATCACAGCACAGTGCTAAGGCTCCTGGGCCTGGACACAGCAGCGGCTGCAATATCTCAACGGAGAATACGTTTATATATATATGTGTGTGTGTGCGCGTATATATATATATATATATATATATATATATATATATATATATATATATATTTCTCCGCCGAAATCACTTTTAAACCCATTTCCACCTTTTTATCCCTTCTCTTCCTCTTACTTTTTTTTCACGTTTTTTTACGTTTTTCTCCTTTTCGCCTCTTTTCTGGGCGTATTATTCTTCTTTTTCTTCTTTTTTTTCGTCTAATGCATACCCCATCAGTGCAGCAATGCTTATTCAATACCGCCAGCAGATGGAGACACTGGGGGATAATTTTCTAAGGATTTATACTGATTTTTCCTGTCTGAATTTGTCGCACAGAAAGTTGCAGGCCAAATATGTGTGACATTTCTGCGACTTTAGCTTCTAGAGCATTTTTACAACATTATACATAGGTGCTGAATACATAAAAAGCGACTGTTCAGCGACAGACAAGTCGCATCGGCTGAAAGTAGGCCAGAATGTCAGTCCATGTTGGAGCAGGTTTAGATACAGTCTAAAGTATAGATCTCAAAGTCTGTGCACAGAATTTAGCAAGGGCCTCGCACCTTCTGATGCATCAGGTAGGTGCACAATAGCATAGCCTAACCCTCTGTACTTTGGTCTATATTGATGCGGGACATAGACAGCCAGCTGATGACCAATCCATTAGTGCAATGGATGGCTGGAAGCATTTGTCTTTGCCTTTGCAATACCACAGAAGCAATGCATGGTCAATGTACAGCAATGACACACCTGTGTGAACAGCCAGGAGACCCCCCCCCCCCCATGTTATGTTACATAGTTACATAGTTAGTACGGTCGAAAAAAGACATATGTCCATCAAGTTCAACCAGGGAATTAAGGGGTAGGGGTGTGGCGCGATATTGGGGAAGGGATGAGATTTTATATTTCTTCATAAGCATTAATCTTATTTTGTCAATTAGGAACATTCAGCACCCACCCGCTATCAAGGCAGCTGCCTATCATGTCATGCCCTACCTGCACAGGTGTGCTGGCTACTCAAATGATCCAATTAAGGAGGCCATTTAGTCAGCAGCAGCAGAAGTCCTGTGCCTGGACGCTCCAACAGCGGCCAGACACAAGCAGAAGCAGCAGAAGCAGCAGCACCACCTTTTGTTTTTTGGCTGCAGCAGCAGCAAGGCCCACAGGGCTGGCTAGCTGGCTAGCCAGCAAGCAGGTAGCAATGAAAGTAGGAATCTTTCTTTTTAACCCTGTAAGGGGGTGGTGCACTGTACCCGAAGATACTGCCATATCGGGTCAATGCATAGGGCGACGGAAGCAAGCTTCGAAATCGGCCCCCGTTCTCAAAAATCCATTTAATATATGGTCCCCAGATAGGGGACGTATCAGATATTAAACTGATAAGAACAGATACTACACTTGATCTTAGCCAAAAGGCCGAGAAGCGATAACCGTGAAAGGGGCGGGCCCAACAAGGTCCCCTTCATGGGCACTATCACTGCTTGCTGTCAGGGAGGCTGCCAGACAATTTTCCATGCACACTCTGGGCTGGGGGGCAGTCAACCACCAGTACACACAGCAGAACCTAAACCCATACCATTATTGCTAAGCAGCAAGACAGGGGCCCATTGCACTCCCACGGGGCCTTTTTAAATGCAATCCATAACCCGGATTTGCCAGGAACCCTTCTTACTCCTCCTACTTGCATGTGACACTGGGCTTAGGATCTGCATAGGAAACACACACACAAGCACACACCTACCTTTGTTGCCTGCAGATGCCTCCTTGGCTGTCCCCAAACGGTATCAAACCAACACCCACGGGAAGCTGTAAGCATAGAGGACATGCCTGCACCCCATTGGACTTACCTGTGTGGGTTAAATCCGGGTTATTTGACAACCTATGGCGGTGATGGTTCTGCTCAGGCAGAGCAGTGCTGATGCTCCTCATAAAGCTGTCGCTGCTGTGAAGGTTCTAGGTGACATCACAAATCCCTATGGTTACATACACAACAAAGCTGGGTTGTTGTTGTTTACACTCTGCAAGGCCTGTGGAAGTGAGTGACACCATAGCACTGTAGTTCTGAGGGTTCTAGATGGATGCAACAATCTCCTGTTGCTTCTATGAAGGCCATAATAGACGACATCACCAAACAGCTCCATAGTCACATACACAGCAAAGGAGAGATGTTGTTTACACCTAGTGATGTCAGTGGTATTGAGTGACATCACAGCACAGTGCTAAGGCTCCTGGGCCTGGACACAGCAGCGGCTGCAATATCTCAACGGAGAATACGTTTATATATATATGTGTGTGTGTGCGCGTATATATATATATATATATATATATATATATATATATATATATATATATATATATATATTTCTCCGCCGAAATCACTTTTAAACCCATTTCCACCTTTTTATCCCTTCTCTTCCTCTTACTTTTTTTTCACGTTTTTTTACGTTTTTCTCCTTTTCGCCTCTTTTCTGGGCGTATTATTCTTCTTTTTCTTCTTTTTTTTCGTCTAATGCATACCCCATCAGTGCAGCAATGCTTATTCAATACCGCCAGCAGATGGAGACACTGGGGGATAATTTTCTAAGGATTTATACTGATTTTTCCTGTCTGAATTTGTCGCACAGAAAGTTGCAGGCCAAATATGTGTGACATTTCTGCGACTTTAGCTTCTAGAGCATTTTTACAACATTATACATAGGTGCTGAATACATAAAAAGCGACTGTTCAGCGACAGACAAGTCGCATCGGCTGAAAGTAGGCCAGAATGTCAGTCCATGTTGGAGCAGGTTTAGATACAGTCTAAAGTATAGATCTCAAAGTCTGTGCACAGAATTTAGCAAGGGCCTCGCACCTTCTGATGCATCAGGTAGGTGCACAATAGCATAGCCTAACCCTCTGTACTTTGGTCTATATTGATGCGGGACATAGACAGCCAGCTGATGACCAATCCATTAGTGCAATGGATGGCTGGAAGCATTTGTCTTTGCCTTTGCAATACCACAGAAGCAATGCATGGTCAATGTACAGCAATGACACACCTGTGTGAACAGCCAGGAGACCCCCCCCCCCCCCCCCCATGTTATGTTACATAGTTACATAGTTAGTACGGTCGAAAAAAGACATATGTCCATCAAGTTCAACCAGGGAATTAAGGGGTAGGGGTGTGGCGCGATATTGGGGAAGGGATGAGATTTTATATTTCTTCATAAGCATTAATCTTATTTTGTCAATTAGGAACATTCAGCACCCACCCGCTATCAAGGCAGCTGCCTATCATGTCATGCCCTACCTGCACAGGTGTGCTGGCTACTCAAATGATCCAATTAAGGAGGCCATTTAGTCAGCAGCAGCAGAAGTCCTGTGCCTGGACGCTCCAACAGCGGCCAGACACAAGCAGAAGCAGCAGAAGCAGCAGCACCACCTTTTGTTTTTTGGCTGCAGCAGCAGCAAGGCCCACAGGGCTGGCTAGCTGGCTAGCCAGCAAGCAGGTAGCAATGAAAGTAGGAATCTTTCTTTTTAACCCTGTAAGGGGGTGGTGCACTGTACCCGAAGATACTGCCATATCGGGTCAATGCATAGGGCGACGGAAGCAAGCTTCGAAATCGGCCCCCGTTCTCAAAAATCCATTTAATATATGGTCCCCAGATAGGGGACGTATCAGATATTAAACTGATAAGAACAGATACTACACTTGATCTTAGCCAAAAGGCCGAGAAGCGATAACCGTGAAAGGGGCGGGCCCAACAAGGTCCCCTTCATGGGCACTATCACTGCTTGCTGTCAGGGAGGCTGCCAGACAATTTTCCATGCACACTCTGGGCTGGGGGGCAGTCAACCACCAGTACACACAGCAGAACCTAAACCCATACCATTATTGCTAAGCAGCAAGACAGGGGCCCATTGCACTCCCACGGGGCCTTTTTAAATGCAATCCATAACCCGGATTTGCCAGGAACCCTTCTTACTCCTCCTACTTGCATGTGACACTGGGCTTAGGATCTGCATAGGAAACACACACACAAGCACACACCTACCTTTGTTGCCTGCAGATGCCTCCTTGGCTGTCCCCAAACGGTATCAAACCAACACCCACGGGAAGCTGTAAGCATAGAGGACATGCCTGCACCCCATTGGACTTACCTGTGTGGGTTAAATCCGGGTTATTTGACAACCTATGGCGGTGATGGTTCTGCTCAGGCAGAGCAGTGCTGATGCTCCTCATAAAGCTGTCGCTGCTGTGAAGGTTCTAGGTGACATCACAAATCCCTATGGTTACATACACAACAAAGCTGGGTTGTTGTTGTTTACACTCTGCAAGGCCTGTGGAAGTGAGTGACATCATAGCACTGTAGTTCTGAGGGTTCTAGATGGATGCAACAATCTCCTGTTGCTTCTATGAAGGCCATAATAGACGACATCACCAAACAGCTCCATAGTCACATACACAGCAAAGGAGAGATGTTGTTTACACCTAGTGATGTCAGTGGTATTGAGTGACATCACAGCACAGTGCTAAGGCTCCTGGGCCTGGACACAGCAGCGGCTGCAATATCTCAACGGAGAATACGTTTATATATATGTGTGTGTGTGCGCGTATATATATATATATATATATATATATATATATATATATATATATATTCTCCGCCGAAATCACTTTTAAACCCATTTCCACCTTTTTTTCCCTTCTCTTCCTCTTACTTTTTTTTCACGTTTTTTTACGTTTTTCTCCTTTTCGCCTCTTTTCTGGGCGTATTATTCTTCTTTTTCTTCTTTTTTTTCGTCTAATGCATACCCCATCAGTGCAGCAATGCTTATTCAATACCGCCAGCAGATGGAGACACTGGGGGATAATTTTCTAAGGATTTATACTGATTTTTCCTGTCTGAATTTGTCGCACAGAAAGTTGCAGGCCAAATATGTGTGACATTTCTGCGACTTTAGCTTCTAGAGCATTTTTACAACATTATACATAGGTGCTGAATACATAAAAAGCGACTGTTCAGCGACAGACAAGTCGCATCGGCTGAAAGTAGGCCAGAATGTCAGTCCATGTTGGAGCAGGTTTAGATACAGTCTAAAGTATAGATCTCAAAGTCTGTGCACAGAATTTAGCAAGGGCCTCGCACCTTCTGATGCATCAGGTAGGTGCACAATAGCATAGCCTAACCCTCTGTACTTTGGTCTATATTGATGCGGGACATAGACAGCCAGCTGATGACCAATCCATTAGTGCAATGGATGGCTGGAAGCATTTGTCTTTGCCTTTGCAATACCACAGAAGCAATGCATGGTCAATGTACAGCAATGACACACCTGTGTGAACAGCCAGGAGACCCCCCCCCCCCATGTTATGTTACATAGTTACATAGTTAGTACGGTCGAAAAAAGACATATGTCCATCAAGTTCAACCAGGGAATTAAGGGGTAGGGGTGTGGCGCGATATTGGGGAAGGGATGAGATTTTATATTTCTTCATAAGCATTAATCTTATTTTGTCAATTAGGAACATTCAGCACCCACCCGCTATCAAGGCAGCTGCCTATCATGTCATGCCCTACCTGCACAGGTGTGCTGGCTACTCAAATGATCCAATTAAGGAGGCCATTTAGTCAGCAGCAGCAGAAGTCCTGTGCCTGGACGCTCCAACAGCGGCCAGACACAAGCAGAAGCAGCAGCAGCAGCAGCAGCACCACCTTTTGTTTTTTGGCTGCAGCAGCAGCAAGGCCCACAGGGCTGGCTAGCTGGCTAGCCAGCAAGCAGGTAGCAATGAAAGTAGGAATCTTTCTTTTTAACCCTGTAAGGGGGTGGTGCACTGTACCCGAAGATACTGCCATATCGGGTCAATGCATAGGGCGACG
>NW_026608582.1:0-61954 GCF_029499605.1 Hyla sarda | reverse complement strand
TCTCAAAGTCTGTGCACAGAATTTAGCAAGGGCCTCGCACCTTCTGATGCATCAGGTAGGTGCACAATAGCATAGCCTAACCCTCTGTACTTTGGTCTATATTGATGCGGGACATAGACAGCCAGCTGATGACCAATCCATTAGTGCAATGGATGGCTGGAAGCATTTGTCTTTGCCTTTGCAATACCACAGAAGCAATGCATGGTCAATGTACAGCAATGACACACCTGTGTGAACAGCCAGGAGACCCCCCCCCCCCCATGTTATGTTACATAGTTACATAGTTAGTACGGTCGAAAAAAGACATATGTCCATCAAGTTCAACCAGGGAATTAAGGGGTAGGGGTGTGGCGCGATATTGGGGAAGGGATGAGATTTTATATTTCTTCATAAGCATTAATCTTATTTTGTCAATTAGGAACATTCAGCACCCACCCGCTATCAAGGCAGCTGCCTATCATGTCATGCCCTACCTGCACAGGTGTGCTGGCTACTCAAATGATCCAATTAAGGAGGCCATTTAGTCAGCAGCAGCAGAAGTCCTGTGCCTGGACGCTCCAACAGCGGCCAGACACAAGCAGAAGCAGAAGCAGCAGAAGCAGCAGCAGCACCACCTTTTGTTTTTTGGCTGCAGCAGCAGCAAGGCCCACAGGGCTGGCTAGCTGGCTAGCCAGCAAGCAGGTAGCAATGAAAGTAGGAATCTTTCTTTTTAACCCTGTAAGGGGGTGGTGCACTGTACCCGAAGATACTGCCATATCGGGTCAATGCATAGGGCGACGGAAGCAAGCTTCGAAATCGGCCCCCGTTCTCAAAAATCCATTTAATATATGGTCCCCAGATAGGGGACGTATCAGATATTAAACTGATAAGAACAGATACTACACTTGATCTTAGCCAAAAGGCCGAGAAGCGATAACCGTGAAAGGGGCGGGCCCAACAAGGTGCCCTTCATGGGCACTATCACTGCTTGCTGTCAGGGAGGCTGCCAGACAATTTTCCATGCACACTCTGGGCTGGGGGGCAGTCAACCACCAGTACACACAGCAGAACCTAAACCCATACCATTATTGCTAAGCAGCAAGACAGGGGCCCATTGCACTCCCACGGGGCCTTTTTAAATGCAATCCATAACCCGGATTTGCCAGGAACCCTTCTTACTCCTCCTACTTGCATGTGACACTGGGCTTAGGATCTGCATAGGAAACACACACACAAGCACACACCTACCTTTGTTGCCTGCAGATGCCTCCTTGGCTGTCCCCAAACGGTATCAAACCAACACCCACGGGAAGCTGTAAGCATAGAGGACATGCCTGCACCCCATTGGACTTACCTGTGTGGGTTAAACCCGGGTTATTTGACAACCTATGGCGGTGATGGTTCTGCTCAGGCAGAGCAGTGCTGATGCTCCTCATAAAGCTGTCGCTGCTGTGAAGGTTCTAGGTGACATCACAAATCCCTATGGTTACATACACAACAAAGCTGGGTTGTTGTTGTTTACACTCTGCAAGGCCTGTGGAAGTGAGTGACATCATAGCACTGTAGTTCTGAGGGTTCTAGATGGATGCAACAATCTCCTGTTGCTTCTATGAAGGCCATAATAGACGACATCACCAAACAGCTCCATAGTCACATACACAGCAAAGGAGAGATGTTGTTTACACCTAGTGATGTCAGTGGTATTGAGTGACATCACAGCACAGTGCTAAGGCTCCTGGGCCTGGACACAGCAGCGGCTGCAATATCTCAACGGAGAATACGTTTATATATATGTGTGTGTGTGCGCGTATATATATATATATATATATATATATATATATATATATTTCTCCGCCGAAATCACTTTTAAACCCATTTCCACCTTTTTTTCCCTTCTCTTCCTCTTACTTTTTTTTCACGTTTTTTTACGTTTTTCTCCTTTTCGCCTCTTTTCTGGGCGTATTATTCTTCTTTTTCTTCTTTTTTTTCGTCTAATGCATACCCCATCAGTGCAGCAATGCTTATTCAATACCGCCAGCAGATGGAGACACTGGGGGATAATTTTCAAAGGATTTATACTGATTTTTCCTTTCTGAATTTGTCGCACAGAAAGTTGCAGGCCAAATATGTGTGACATTTCTGCGACTTTAGCTTCTAGAGCATTTTTACAACATTATACATAGGTGCTGAATACATAAAAAGCGACTGTTCAGCGACAGACAAGTCGCATCGGCTGAAAGTAGGCCAGAATGTCAGTCCATGTTGGAGCAGGTTTAGATACAGTCTAAAGTATAGATCTCAAAGTCTGTGCACAGAATTTAGCAAGGGCCTCGCACCTTCTGATGCATCAGGTAGGTACACAATAGCATAGCCTAACCCTCTGTACTTTGGTCTATATTGATGCGGGACATAGACAGCCAGCTGATGACCAATCCATTAGTGCAATGGATGGCTGGAAGCATTTGTCTTTGCCTTTGCAATACCACAGAAGCAATGCATGGTCAATGTACAGCAATGACACACCTGTGTGAACAGCCAGGAGACCCCCCCCCCCCCCCATGTTATGTTACATAGTTACATAGTTAGTACGGTCGAAAAAAGACATATGTCCATCAAGTTCAACCAGGGAATTAAGGGGTAGGGGTGTGGCGCGATATTGGGGAAGGGATGAGATTTTATATTTCTTCATAAGCATTAATCTTATTTTGTCAATTAGGAACATTCAGCACCCACCCGCTATCAAGGCAGCTGCCTATCATGTCATGCCCTACCTGCACAGGTGTGCTGGCTACTCAAATGATCCAATTAAGGAGGCCATTTAGTCAGCAGCAGCAGAAGTCCTGTGCCTGGACGCTCCAACAGCGGCCAGACACAAGCAGAAGCAGAAGCAGCAGAAGCAGCAGCAGCACCACCTTTTGTTTTTTGGCTGCAGCAGCAGCAAGGCCCACAGGGCTGGCTAGCTGGCTAGCCAGCAAGCAGGTAGCAATGAAAGTAGGAATCTTTCTTTTTAACCCTGTAAGGGGGTGGTGCACTGTACCCGAAGATACTGCCATATCGGGTCAATGCATAGGGCGACGGAAGCAAGCTTCGAAATCGGCCCCCGTTCTCAAAAATCCATTTAATATATGGTCCCCAGATAGGGGACGTATCAGATATTAAACTGATAAGAACAGATACTACACTTGATCTTAGCCAAAAGGCCGAGAAGCGATAACCGTGAAAGGGGCGGGCCCAACAAGGTGCCCTTCATGGGCACTATCACTGCTTGCTGTCAGGGAGGCTGCCAGACAATTTTCCATGCACACTCTGGGCTGGGGGGCAGTCAACCACCAGTACACACAGCAGAACCTAAACCCATACCATTATTGCTAAGCAGCAAGACAGGGGCCCATTGCACTCCCACGGGGCCTTTTTAAATGCAATCCATAACCCGGATT
This sequence comes from Hyla sarda, assembly GCF_029499605.1. Classification (NCBI taxonomy): domain Eukaryota; kingdom Metazoa; phylum Chordata; class Amphibia; order Anura; family Hylidae; genus Hyla; species Hyla sarda. The sequence goes on along the minus strand of NW_026608582.1, from coordinate 58,538 downwards.
TGCCAGGAACCCTTCTTACTCCTCCTACTTGCATGTGACACTGGGCTTAGGATCTGCATAGGAAACACACACACAAGCACACACCTACCTTTGTTGCCTGCAGATGCCTCCTTGGCTGTCCCCAAACGGTATCAAACCAACACCCACGGGAAGCTGTAAGCATAGAGGACATGCCTGCACCCCATTGGACTTACCTGTGTGGGTTAAACCCGGGTTATTTGACAACCTATGGCGGTGATGGTTCTGCTCAGGCAGAGCAGTGCTGATGCTCCTCATAAAGCTGTCGCTGCTGTGAAGGTTCTAGGTGACATCACAAATCCCTATGGTTACATACACAACAAAGCTGGGTTGTTGTTGTTTACACTCTGCAAGGCCTGTGGAAGTGAGTGACATCATAGCACTGTAGTTCTGAGGGTTCTAGATGGATGCAACAATCTCCTGTTGCTTCTATGAAGGCCATAATAGACGACATCACCAAACAGCTCCATAGTCACATACACAGCAAAGGAGAGATGTTGTTTACACCTAGTGATGTCAGTGGTATTGAGTGACATCACAGCACAGTGCTAAGGCTCCTGGGCCTGGACACAGCAGCGGCTGCAATATCTCAACGGAGAATACGTTTATATATATGTGTGTGTGTGCGCGTATATATATATATATATATATATATATATATATATATATATATATACATATATATATTTCTCCGCCGAAATCACTTTTAAACCCATTTCCACCTTTTTTTCCCTTCTCTTCCTCTTACTTTTTTTTCACGTTTTTTTACGTTTTTCTCCTTTTCGCCTCTTTTCTGGGCGTATTATTCTTCTTTTTCTTCTTTTTTTTTCGTCTAATGCATACCCCATCTGTGCAGCAATGCTTATTCAATACCGCCAGCAGATGGAGACACTGGGGGATAATTTTCTAAGGATTTATACTGATTTTTCCTGTCTGAATTTGTCGCACAGAAAGTTGCAGGCCAAATATGTGTGACATTTCTGCGACTTTAGCTTCTAGAGCATTTTTACAACATTATACATAGGTGCTGAATACATAAAAAGCGACTGTTCAGCGACAGACAAGTCGCATCGGCTGAAAGTAGGCCAGAATGTCAGTCCATGTTGGAGCAGGTTTAGATACAGTCTAAAGTATAGATCTCAAAGTCTGTGCACAGAATTTAGCAAGGGCCTCGCACCTTCTGATGCATCAGGTAGGTGCACAATAGCATAGCCTAACCCTCTGTACTTTGGTCTATATTGATGCGGGACATAGACAGCCAGCTGATGACCAATCCATTAGTGCAATGGATGGCTGGAAGCATTTGTCTTTGCCTTTGCAATACCACAGAAGCAATGCATGGTCAATGTACAGCAATGACACACCTGTGTGAACAGCCAGGAGACCCCCCCCCCCCCATGTTATGTTACATAGTTACATAGTTAGTACGGTCGAAAAAAGACATATGTCCATCAAGTTCAACCAGGGAATTAAGGGGTAGGGGTGTGGCGCGATATTGGGGAAGGGATGAGATTTTATATTTCTTCATAAGCATTAATCTTATTTTGTCAATTAGGAACATTCAGCACCCACCCGCTATCAAGGCAGCTGCCTATCATGTCATGCCCTACCTGCACAGGTGTGCTGGCTACTCAAATGATCCAATTAAGGAGGCCATTTAGTCAGCAGCAGCAGAAGTCCTGTGCCTGGACGCTCCAACAGCGGCCAGACACAAGCAGAAGCAGAAGCAGCAGAAGCAGCAGCAGCACCACCTTTTGTTTTTTGGCTGCAGCAGCAGCAAGGCCCACAGGGCTGGCTAGCTGGCTAGCCAGCAAGCAGGTAGCAATGAAAGTAGGAATCTTTCTTTTTAACCCTGTAAGGGGGTGGTGCACTGTACCCGAAGATACTGCCATATCGGGTCAATGCATAGGGCGACGGAAGCAAGCTTCGAAATCGGCCCCCGTTCTCAAAAATCCATTTAATATATGGTCCCCAGATAGGGGACGTATCAGATATTAAACTGATAAGAACAGATACTACACTTGATCTTAGCCAAAAGGCCGAGAAGCGATAACCGTGAAAGGGGCGGGCCCAACAAGGTGCCCTTCATGGGCACTATCACTGCTTGCTGTCAGGGAGGCTGCCAGACAATTTTCCATGCACACTCTGGGCTGGGGGGCAGTCAACCACCAGTACACACAGCAGAACCTAAACCCATACCATTATTGCTAAGCAGCAAGACAGGGGCCCATTGCACTCCCACGGGGCCTTTTTAAATGCAATCCATAACCCGGATTTGCCAGGAACCCTTCTTACTCCTCCTACTTGCATGTGACACTGGGCTTAGGATCTGCATAGGAAACACACACACAAGCACACACCTACCTTTGTTGCCTGCAGATGCCTCCTTGGCTGTCCCCAAACGGTATCAAACCAACACCCACGGGAAGCTGTAAGCATAGAGGACATGCCTGCACCCCATTGGACTTACCTGTGTGGGTTAAACCCGGGTTATTTGACAACCTATGGCGGTGATGGTTCTGCTCAGGCAGAGCAGTGCTGATGCTCCTCATAAAGCTGTCGCTGCTGTGAAGGTTCTAGGTGACATCACAAATCCCTATGGTTACATACACAACAAAGCTGGGTTGTTGTTGTTTACACTCTGCAAGGCCTGTGGAAGTGAGTGACATCATAGCACTGTAGTTCTGAGGGTTCTAGATGGATGCAACAATCTCCTGTTGCTTCTATGAAGGCCATAATAGACGACATCACCAAACAGCTCCATAGTCACATACACAGCAAAGGAGAGATGTTGTTTACACCTAGTGATGTCAGTGGTATTGAGTGACATCACAGCACAGTGCTAAGGCTCCTGGGCCTGGACACAGCAGCGGCTGCAATATCTCAACGGAGAATACGTTTATATATATGTGTGTGTGTGCGCGTATATATATATATATATATATATATATATATATATATATATATTTCTCCGCCGAAATCACTTTTAAACCCATTTCCACCTTTTTTTCCCTTCTCTTCCTCTTACTTTTTTTTCAAGTTTTTTAACGTTTTTCTCCTTTTCGCCTCTTTTCTGGGCGTATTATTCTTCTTTTTCTTCTTTTTTTTCGTCTAATGCATACCCCATCAGTGCAGCAATGCTTATTCAATACCGCCAGCAGATGGAGACACTGGGGGATAATTTTCTAAGGATTTATACTGATTTTTCCTGTCTGAATTTGTCGCACAGAAAGTTGCAGGCCAAATATGTGTGACATTTCTGCGACTTTAGCTTCTAGAGCATTTTTACAACATTATACATAGGTGCTGAATACATAAAAAGCGACTGTTCAGCGACAGACAAGTCGCATCGGCTGAAAGTAGGCCAGAATGTCAGTCCATGTTGGAGCAGGTTTAGATACAGTCTAAAGTATAGATCTCAAAGTCTGTGCACAGAATTTAGCAAGGGCCTCGCACCTTCTGATGCTTCAGGTAGGTGCACAATAGCATAGCCTAACCCTCTGTACTTTGGTCTATATTGATGCGGGACATAGACAGCCAGCTGATGACCAATCCATTAGTGCAATGGATGGCTGGAAGCATTTGTCTTTGCCTTTGCAATACCACAGAAGCAATGCATGGTCAATGTACAGCAATGACACACCTGTGTGAACAGCCAGGAGACCCCCCCCCCCCCCCCCATGTTATGTTACATAGTTACATAGTTAGTACGGTCGAAAAAAGACATATGTCCATCAAGTTCAACCAGGGAATTAAGGGGTAGGGGTGTGGCGCGATATTGGGGAAGGGATGAGATTTTATATTTCTTCATAAGCATTAATCTTATTTTGTCAATTAGGAACATTCAGCACCCACCCGCTATCAAGGCAGCTGCCTATCATGTCATGCCCTACCTGCACAGGTGTGCTGGCTACTCAAATGATCCAATTAAGGAGGCCATTTAGTCAGCAGCAGCAGAAGTCCTGTGCCTGGACGCTCCAACAGCGGCCAGACACAAGCAGAAGCAGAAGCAGCAGAAGCAGCAGCAGCACCACCTTTTGTTTTTTGGCTGCAGCAGCAGCAAGGCCCACAGGGCTGGCTAGCTGGCTAGCCAGCAAGCAGGTAGCAATGAAAGTAGGAATCTTTCTTTTTAACCCTGTAAGGGGGTGGTGCACTGTACCCGAAGATACTGCCATATCGGGTCAATGCATAGGGCGACGGAAGCAAGCTTCGAAATCGGCCCCCGTTCTCAAAAATCCATTTAATATATGGTCCCCAGATAGGGGACGTATCAGATATTAAACTGATAAGAACAGATACTACACTTGATCTTAGCCAAAAGGCCGAGAAGCGATAACCGTGAAAGGGGCGGGCCCAACAAGGTGCCCTTCATGGGCACTATCACTGCTTGCTGTCAGGGAGGCTGCCAGACAATTTTCCATGCACACTCTGGGCTGGGGGGCAGTCAACCACCAGTACACACAGCAGAACCTAAACCCATACCATTATTGCTAAGCAGCAAGACAGGGGCCCATTGCACTCCCACGGGGCCTTTTTAAATGCAATCCATAACCCGGATTTGCCAGGAACCCTTCTTACTCCTCCTACTTGCATGTGACACTGGGCTTAGGATCTGCATAGGAAACACACACACAAGCACACACCTACCTTTGTTGCCTGCAGATGCCTCCTTGGCTGTCCCCAAACGGTATCAAACCAACACCCACGGGAAGCTGTAAGCATAGAGGACATGCCTGCACCCCATTGGACTTACCTGTGTGGGTTAAACCCGGGTTATTTGACAACCTATGGCGGTGATGGTTCTGCTCAGGCAGAGCAGTGCTGATGCTCCTCATAAAGCTGTCGCTGCTGTGAAGGTTCTAGGTGACATCACAAATCCCTATGGTTACATACACAACAAAGCTGGGTTGTTGTTGTTTACACTCTGCAAGGCCTGTGGAAGTGAGTGACATCATAGCACTGTAGTTCTGAGGGTTCTAGATGGATGCAACAATCTCCTGTTGCTTCTATGAAGGCCATAATAGACGACATCACCAAACAGCTCCATAGTCACATACACAGCAAAGGAGAGATGTTGTTTACACCTAGTGATGTCAGTGGTATTGAGTGACATCACAGCACAGTGCTAAGGCTCCTGGGCCTGGACACAGCAGCGGCTGCAATATCTCAACGGAGAATACGTTTATATATATGTGTGTGTGTGCGCGTATATATATATATATATATATATATATATATATATATATATTTCTCCGCCGAAATCACTTTTAAACCCATTTCCACCTTTTTTTCCCTTCTCTTCCTCTTACTTTTTTTTCACGTTTTTTTACGTTTTTCTCCTTTTCGCCTCTTTTCTGGGTGTATTATTCTTCTTTTTCTTCTTTTTTTTCGTCTAATGCATACCCCATCAGTGCAGCAATGCTTATTCAATACCGCCAGCAGATGGAGACACTGGGGGATAATTTTCTAAGGATTTATACTGATTTTTCCTGTCTGAATTTGTCGCACAGAAAGTTGCAGGCCAAATATGTGTGACATTTCTGCGACTTTAGCTTCTAGAGCATTTTTACAACATTATACATAGGTGCTGAATACATAAAAAGCGACTGTTCAGCGACAGACAAGTCGCATCGGCTGAAAGTAGGCCAGAATGTCAGTCCATGTTGGAGCAGGTTTAGATACAGTCTAAAGTATAGATCTCAAAGTCTGTGCACAGAATTTAGCAAGGGCCTCGCACCTTCTGATGCATCAGGTAGGTGCACAATAGCATAGCCTAACCCTCTGTACTTTGGTCTATATTGATGCGGGACATAGACAGCCAGCTGATGACCAATCCATTAGTGCAATGGATGGCTGGAAGCATTTGTCTTTGCCTTTGCAATACCACAGAAGCAATGCATGGTCAATGTACAGCAATGACACACCTGTGTGAACAGCCAGGAGACCCCCCCCCCCCCCCCCCCATGTTATGTTACATAGTTACATAGTTAATACGGTCGAAAAAAGACATATGTCCATCAAGTTCAACCAGGGAATTAAGGGGTAGGGGTGTGGCGCGATATTGGGGAAGGGATGAGATTTTATATTTCTTCATAAGCATTAATCTTATTTTGTCAATTAGGAACATTCAGCACCCACCCGCTATCAAGGCAGCTGCCTATCATGTCATGCCCTACCTGCACAGGTGTGCTGGCTACTCAAATGATCCAATTAAGGAGGCCATTTAGTCAGCAGCAGCAGAAGTCCTGTGCCTGGACGCTCCAACAGCGGCCAGACACAAGCAGAAGCAGAAGCAGCAGCAGCACCACCTTTTGTTTTTTGGCTGCAGCAGCAGCAAGGCCCACAGGGCTGGCTAGCTGGCTAGCCAGCAAGCAGGTAGCAATGAAAGTAGGAATCTTTCTTTTTAACCCTGTAAGGGGGTGGTGCACTGTACCCGAAGATACTGCCATATCGGGTCAATGCATAGGGCGACGGAAGCAAGCTTCGAAATCGGCCCCCGTTCTCAAAAATCCATTTAATATATGGTCCCCAGATAGGGGACGTATCAGATATTAAACTGATAAGAACAGATACTACACTTGATCTTAGCCAAAAGGCCGAGAAGCGATAACCGTGAAAGGGGCGGGCCCAACAAGGTGCCCTTCATGGGCACTATCACTGCTTGCTGTCAGGGAGGCTGCCAGACAATTTTCCATGCACACTCTGGGCTGGGGGGCAGTCAACCACCAGTACACACAGCAGAACCTAAACCCATACCATTATTGCTAAGCAGCAAGACAGGGGCCCATTGCACTCCCACGGGGCCTTTTTAAATGCAATCCATAACCCGGATTTGCCAGGAACCCTTCTTACTCCTCCTACTTGCATGTGACACTGGGCTTAGGATCTGCATAGGAAACACACACACAAGCACACACCTACCTTTGTTGCCTGCAGATGCCTCCTTGGCTGTCCCCAAACGGTATCAAACCAACACCCACGGGAAGCTGTAAGCATAGAGGACATGCCTGCACCCCATTGGACTTACCTGTGTGGGTTAAACCCGGGTTATTTGACAACCTATGGCGGTGATGGTTCTGCTCAGGCAGAGCAGTGCTGATGCTCCTCATAAAGCTGTCGCTGCTGTGAAGGTTCTAGGTGACATCACAAATCCCTATGGTTACATACACAACAAAGCTGGGTTGTTGTTGTTTACACTCTGCAAGGCCTGTGGAAGTGAGTGACATCATAGCACTGTAGTTCTGAGGGTTCTAGATGGATGCAACAATCTCCTGTTGCTTCTATGAAGGCCATAATAGACGACATCACCAAACAGCTCCATAGTCACATACACAGCAAAGGAGAGATGTTGTTTACACCTAGTGATGTCAGTGGTATTGAGTGACATCACAGCACAGTGCTAAGGCTCCTGGGCCTGGACACAGCAGCGGCTGCAATATCTCAACGGAGAATACGTTTATATATATGTGTGTGTGTGCGCGTATATATATATATATATATATATATATATATATATATATATATATATTTCTCCGCCGAAATCACTTTTAAACCCATTTCCACCTTTTTTTCCCTTCTCTTCCTCTTACTTTTTTTTCACGTTTTTTTACGTTTTTCTCCTTTTCGCCTCTTTTCTGGGCGTATTATTCTTCTTTTTCTTCTTTTTTTTCGTCTAATGCATACCCCATCAGTGCAGCAATGCTTATTCAATACCGCCAGCAGATGGAGACACTGGGGGATAATTTTCTAAGGATTTATACTGATTTTTCCTGTCTGAATTTGTCGCACAGAAAGTTGCAGGCCAAATATGTGTGACATTTCTGCGACTTTAGCTTCTAGAGCATTTTTACAACATTATACATAGGTGCTGAATACATAAAAAGCGACTGTTCAGCGACAGACAAGTCGCATCGGCTGAAAGTAGGCCAGAATGTCAGTCCATGTTGGAGCAGGTTTAGATACAGTCTAAAGTATAGATCTCAAAGTCTGTGCACAGAATTTAGCAAGGGCCTCGCACCTTCTGATGCATCAGGTAGGTGCACAATAGCATAGCCTAACCCTCTGTACTTTGGTCTATATTGATGCGGGACATAGACAGCCAGCTGATGACCAATCCATTAGTGCAATGGATGGCTGGAAGCATTTGTCTTTGCCTTTGCAATACCACAGAAGCAATGCATGGTCAATGTACAGCAATGACACACCTGTGTGAACAGCCAGGAGACCCCCCCCCCCCCCCCCCCATGTTATGTTACATAGTTACATAGTTAGTACGGTCGAAAAAAGACATATGTCCATCAAGTTCAACCAGGGAATTAAGGGGTAGGGGTGTGGCGCGATATTGGGGAAGGGATGAGATTTTATATTTCTTCATAAGCATTAATCTTATTTTGTCAATTAGGAACATTCAGCACCCACCCGCTATCAAGGCAGCTGCCTATCATGTCATGCCCTACCTGCACAGGTGTGCTGGCTACTCAAATGATCCAATTAAGGAGGCCATTTAGTCAGCAGCAGCAGAAGTCCTGTGCCTGGACGCTCCAACAGCGGCCAGACACAAGCAGAAGCAGAAGCAGCAGAAGCAGCAGCAGCACCACCTTTTGTTTTTTGGCTGCAGCAGCAGCAAGGCCCACAGGGCTGGCTAGCTGGCTAGCCAGCAAGCAGGTAGCAATGAAAGTAGGAATCTTTCTTTTTAACCCTGTAAGGGGGTGGTGCACTGTACCCGAAGATACTGCCATATCGGGTCAATGCATAGGGCGACGGAAGCAAGCTTCGAAATCGGCCCCCGTTCTCAAAAATCCATTTAATATATGGTCCCCAGATAGGGGACGTATCAGATATTAAACTGATAAGAACAGATTTTTTTTTTTTTTAAGTTAACCCTCAGAACTCCATCAGAGCTCTAAGTTCTTATTTGAGCTTGATTTTTTTGTTCATCATCAGGAAAACCCGTTTTTCTTTATTTCTTTATCTTTTTTAACAATAAAAGAAACCATATTTAAAACATAAAAAAATATTTAACCAAAACTAACCATGCAATATTTCACCAAAGAGAATTACCAAAAGGTCATTCCTCTTCTCCATGCAAAAACCATCAAGAACTCTAGGAAACCACAAGTTATTGCACCTCTCTGCATCTCACTTTTAGCTGGAACCGCCAGCCACGCCGGAACTTTGTATGTTTCCACAAATCTATCCATATCTGCGTGAAACGAACGATAAACTTTATCCCTTGCTTCATTGATTTTGTATCCCAATCTTTCTTTTAGACTACCCAAATCCTTGTCAAAGGCCTTTTTCTCTTTATTTATCACACTCTCGAAAACAACATCAAGAGAGCCTCCATACCTTACCGGTATAAATTCATCTTCTTCATTTTCTTTCCTTTTCTTCTCCTCCACCACTTTTCTAGTTGGAGCTTCTTCCCCTTCCGGTTCTTCACTCACCTCAATTTCCTCCTCTCTATTTCTTTTCATACCCTCCTTTTTCTTCTTCCTCTTAGGACACGTGCCTACCAGATGCCCCTCATCACCACATAGGTGACATTTTTTCTTTTCTTTACATGCTTCTGGTTCATGGCCTTCTCCTTGACATTTATAGCACCACAAGATGTCGCAGAAATCTTTCCTATGCCCGTACTTCTTACACTTTCGACAAAAGTCGTCCATGCCAGAAAAGAACAGGTCCCCATTAACTGTACCAATCTTAAAACGACCAGGCGGATACATTAGCCTTCCATCAGGTCCTTTCTGAAACTTTACTTGAAATTTCCACTTCGTCGTCCAAAGACCGAATTGATTATATATCTTGCCTTTTGGCTTCACCTCCTCACAGAATCTGGAAAGGAACAAAACAATCTCCTCTTCTGGGATATACGGACTGTACATCCTTACAGTTAGAAGTCTTTCCTGCGTCGGAAAATGGGGAGTAATCTCTACCCCTCCCAACACAGGGTGCGACTTCCACAGCAATGCTTTATTGCAGAACGTACCACAGTCCTCCTCCGAAACCAGAACCACGTCATAGATACCACTTCTTGGAAATTCCAGCATGGATAATATCTTTTCCTTCTTCAGCTCAAAGAGCTTGAACAAAATCTCTTCCACTACGAAAAATAAGCCTCTCTCCTTCTTCTCAGAGTCCAAAAGAGTAACACGAACTCCATTTCGTAGTCTGGCGTAGCTAGGTACACCTACAGCAGGATCTTCTGTCTTGCCAGCCTCCTCCATCGCAGAACAAAACACCTCCCCTACTGCAAGCAGGTAGGTGGTGATCGCTCCTCGTTGCCCGGGGACTAAGCCGCTACCCTGATGTCAGCAAGGGGGTTTAGTCCCACCAAAAGATGGAACGATCCCCCAGGGAAAAGGAGCGGGTACCCCGGGCACCTTCCAGCCAGATCAAGCAAGCAAATACTACACTTGATCTTAGCCAAAAGGCCGAGAAGCGATAACCGTGAAAGGGGCGGGCCCAACAAGGTGCCCTTCATGGGCACTATCACTGCTTGCTGTCAGGGAGGCTGCCAGACAATTTTCCATGCACACTCTGGGCTGGGGGGCAGTCAACCACCAGTACACACAGCAGAACCTAAACCCATACCATTATTGCTAAGCAGCAAGACAGGGGCCCATTGCACTCCCACGGGGCCTTTTTAAATGCAATCCATAACCCGGATTTGCCAGGAACCCTTCTTACTCCTCCTACTTGCATGTGACACTGGGCTTAGGATCTGCATAGGAAACACACACACAAGCACACACCTACCTTTGTTGCCTGCAGATGCCTCCTTGGCTGTCCCCAAACGGTATCAAACCAACACCCACGGGAAGCTGTAAGCATAGAGGACATGCCTGCACCCCATTGGACTTACCTGTGTGGGTTAAACCCGGGTTATTTGACAACCTATGGCGGTGATGGTTCTGCTCAGGCAGAGCAGTGCTGATGCTCCTCATAAAGCTGTCGCTGCTGTGAAGGTTCTAGGTGACATCACAAATCCCTATGGTTACATACACAACAAAGCTGGGTTGTTGTTGTTTACACTCTGCAAGGCCTGTGGAAGTGAGTGACATCATAGCACTGTAGTTCTGAGGGTTCTAGATGGATGCAACAATCTCCTGTTGCTTCTATGAAGGCCATAATAGACGACATCACCAAACAGCTCCATAGTCACATACACAGCAAAGGAGAGATGTTGTTTACACCTAGTGATGTCAGTGGTATTGAGTGACATCACAGCACAGTGCTAAGGCTCCTGGGCCTGGACACAGCAGCGGCTGCAATATCTCAACGGAGAATACGTTTATATATGTGTGTGTGTGCGCGTATATATATATATATATATATATATATATATATATTTCTCCGCCGAAATCACTTTTAAACCCATTTCCACCTTTTTTTCCCTTCTCTTCCTCTTACTTTTTTTTCACGTTTTTTTACGTTTTTCTCCTTTTCGCCTCTTTTCTGGGCGTATTATTCTTCTTTTTCTTCTTTTTTTCGTCTAATGCATACCCCATCAGTGCAGCAATGCTTATTCAATACCGCCAGCAGATGGAGACACTGGGGGATAATTTTCTAAGGATTTATACTGATTTTTCCTGTCTGAATTTGTCGCACAGAAAGTTGCAGGCCAAATATGTGTGACATTTCTGCGACTTTAGCTTCTAGAGCATTTTTACAACATTATACATAGGTGCTGAATACATAAAAAGCGACTGTTCAGCGACAGACAAGTCGCATCGGCTGAAAGTAGGCCAGAATGTCAGTCCATGTTGGAGCAGGTTTAGATACAGTCTAAAGTATAGATCTCAAAGTCTGTGCACAGAATTTAGCAAGGGCCTCGCACCTTCTGATGCATCAGGTAGGTGCACAATAGCATAGCCTAACCCTCTGTACTTTGGTCTATATTGATGCGGGACATAGACAGCCAGCTGATGACCAATCCATTAGTGCAATGGATGGCTGGAAGCATTTGCCTTTGCCTTTGCAATACCACAGAAGCAATGCATGGTCAATGTACAGCAATGACACACCTGTGTGAACAGCCAGGAGACCCCCCCCCCCCCCCCCCATGTTATGTTACATAGTTACATAGTTAGTACGGTCGAAAAAAGACATATGTCCATCAAGTTCAACCAGGGAATTAAGGGGTAGGGGTGTGGCGCGATATTGGGGAAGGGATGAGATTTTATATTTCTTCATAAGCATTAATCTTATTTTGTCAATTAGGAACATTCAGCACCCACCCGCTATCAAGGCAGCTGCCTATCATGTCATGCCCTACCTGCACAGGTGTGCTGGCTACTCAAATGATCCAATTAAGGAGGCCATTTAGTCAGCAGCAGCAGAAGTCCTGTGCCTGGACGCTCCAACAGCGGCCAGACACAAGCAGAAGCAGAAGCAGCAGAAGCAGCAGCAGCACCACCTTTTGTTTTTTGGCTGCAGCAGCAGCAAGGCCCACAGGGCTGGCTAGCTGGCTAGCCAGCAAGCAGGTAGCAATGAAAGTAGGAATCTTTCTTTTTAACCCTGTAAGGGGGTGGTGCACTGTACCCGAAGATACTGCCATATCGGGTCAATGCATAGGGCGACGGAAGCAAGCTTCGAAATCGGCCCCCGTTCTCAAAAATCCATTTAATATATGGTCCCCAGATAGGGGACGTATCAGATATTAAACTGATAAGAACAGATACTACACTTGATCTTAGCCAAAAGGCCGAGAAGCGATAACCGTGAAAGGGGCGGGCCCAACAAGGTGCCCTTCATGGGCACTATCACTGCTTGCTGTCAGGGAGGCTGCCAGACAATTTTCCATGCACACTCTGGGCTGGGGGGCAGTCAACCACCAGTACACACAGCAGAACCTAAACCCATACCATTATTGCTAAGCAGCAAGACAGGGGCCCATTGCACTCCCACGGGGCCTTTTTAAATGCAATCCATAACCCGGATTTGCCAGGAACCCTTCTTACTCCTCCTACTTGCATGTGACACTGGGCTTAGGATCTGCATAGGAAACACACACACAAGCACACACCTACCTTTGTTGCCTGCAGATGCCTCCTTGGCTGTCCCCAAACGGTATCAAACCAACACCCACGGGAAGCTGTAAGCATAGAGGACATGCCTGCACCCCATTGGACTTACCTGTGTGGGTTAAACCCGGGTTATTTGACAACCTATGGCGGTGATGGTTCTGCTCAGGCAGAGCAGTGCTGATGCTCCTCATAAAGCTGTCGCTGCTGTGAAGGTTCTAGGTGACATCACAAATCCCTATGGTTACATACACAATAAAGCTGGGTTGTTGTTGTTTACACTCTGCAAGGCCTGTGGAAGTGAGTGACATCATAGCACTGTAGTTCTGAGGGTTCTAGATGGATGCAACAATCTCCTGTTGCTTCTATGAAGGCCATAATAGACGACATCACCAAACAGCTCCATAGTCACATACACAGCAAAGGAGAGATGTTGTTTACACCTAGTGATGTCAGTGGTATTGAGTGACATCACAGCACAGTGCTAAGGCTCCTGGGCCTGGACACAGCAGCGGCTGCAATATCTCAACGGAGAATACGTTTATATATATGTGTGTGTGTGCGCGTATATATATATATATATATATATATATATATATATATATATATATTTCTCCGCCGAAATCACTTTTAAACCCATTTCCACCTTTTTTTCCCTTCTCTTCCTCTTACTTTTTTTTCACGTTTTTTTACGTTTTTCTCCTTTTCGCCTCTTTTCTGGGCGTATTATTCTTCTTTTTCTTCTTTTTTTTCGTCTAATGCATACCCCATCAGTGCAGCAATGCTTATTCAATACCGCCAGCAGATGGAGACACTGGGGGATAATTTTCTAAGGATTTATACTGATTTTTCCTGTCTGAATTTGTCGCACAGAAAGTTGCAGGCCAAATATGTGTGACATTTCTGCGACTTTAGCTTCTAGAGCATTTTTACAACATTATACATAGGTGCTGAATACATAAAAAGCGACTGTTCAGCGACAGACAAGTCGCATCGGCTGAAAGTAGGCCAGAATGTCAGTCCATGTTGGAGCAGGTTTAGATACAGTCTAAAGTATAGATCTCAAAGTCTGTGCACAGAATTTAGCAAGGGCCTCGCACCTTCTGATGCATCAGGTAGGTGCACAATAGCATAGCCTAACCCTCTGTACTTTGGTCTATATTGATGCGGGACATAGACAGCCAGCTGATGACCAATCCATTAGTGCAATGGATGGCTGGAAGCATTTGTCTTTGCCTTTGCAATACCACAGAAGCAATGCATGGTCAATGTACAGCAATGACACACCTGTGTGAACAGCCAGGAGACCCCCCCCCCCCCCCCCCATGTTATGTTACATAGTTACATAGTTAGTACGGTCGAAAAAAGACATATGTCCATCAAGTTCAACCAGGGAATTAAGGGGTAGGGGTGTGGCGCGATATTGGGGAAGGGATGAGATTTTATATTTCTTCATAAGCATTAATCTTATTTTGTCAATTAGGAACATTCAGCACCCACCCGCTATCAAGGCAGCTGCCTATCATGTCATGCCCTACCTGCACAGGTGTGCTGGCTACTCAAATGATCCAATTAAGGAGGCCATTTAGTCAGCAGCAGCAGAAGTCCTGTGCCTGGACGCTCCAACAGCGGCCAGACACAAGCAGAAGCAGAAGCAGCAGAAGCAGCAGCAGCACCACCTTTTGTTTTTTGGCTGCGGCAGCAGCAAGGCCCACAGGGCTGGCTAGCTGGCTAGCCAGCAAGCAGGTAGCAATGAAAGTAGGAATCTTTCTTTTTAACCCTGTAAGGGGGTGGTGCACTGTACCCGAAGATACTGCCATATCGGGTCAATGCATAGGGCGACGGAAGCAAGCTTCGAAATCGGCCCCCGTTCTCAAAAATCCATTTAATATATGGTCCCCAGATAGGGGACGTATCAGATATTAAACTGATAAGAACAGATACTACACTTGATCTTAGCCAAAAGGCCGAGAAGCGATAACCGTGAAAGGGGCGGGCCCAACAAGGTGCCCTTCATGGGCACTATCACTGCTTGCTGTCAGGGAGGCTGCCAGACAATTTTCCATGCACACTCTGGGCTGGGGAGCAGTCAACCACCAGTACACACAGCAGAACCTAAACCCATACCATTATTGCTAAGCAGCAAGACAGGGGCCCATTGCACTCCCATGGGGCCTTTTTAAATGCAATCCATAACCCGGATTTGCCAGGAACCCTTCTTACTCCTCCTACTTGCATGTGACACTGGGCTTAGGATCTGCATAGGAAACACACACACAAGCACACACCTACCTTTGTTGCCTGCAGATGCCTCCTTGGCTGTCCCCAAACGGTATCAAACCAACACCCACGGGAAGCTGTAAGCATAGAGGACATGCCTGCACCCCATTGGACTTACCTGTGTGGGTTAAACCCGGGTTATTTGACAACCTATGGCGGTGATGGTTCTGCTCAGGCAGAGCAGTGCTGATGCTCCTCATAAAGCTGTCGCTGCTGTGAAGGTTCTAGGTGACATCACAAATCCCTATGGTTACATACACAACAAAGCTGGGTTGTTGTTGTTTACACTCTGCAAGGCCTGTGGAAGTGAGTGACATCATAGCACTGTAGTTCTGAGGGTTCTAGATGGATGCAACAATCTCCTGTTGCTTCTATGAAGGCCATAATAGACGACATCACCAAACAGCTCCATAGTCACATACACAGCAAAGGAGAGATGTTGTTTACACCTAGTGATGTCAGTGGTATTGAGTGACATCACAGCACAGTGCTAAGGCTCCTGGGCCTGGACACAGCAGCGGCTGCAATATCTCAACGGAGAATACGTTTATATATATGTGTGTGTGTGCGCGTATATATATATATATATATATATATATATATATATATATATATATATATATATTTCTCCGCCGAAATCACTTTTAAACCCATTTCCACCTTTTTTTCCCTTCTCTTCCTCTTACTTTTTTTTCACGTTTTTTTACGTTTTTCTCCTTTTCGCCTCTTTTCTGGGCGTATTATTCTTCTTTTTCTTCTTTTTTTTCGTCTAATGCATACCCCATCAGTGCAGCAATGCTTATTCAATACCGCCAGCAGATGGAGACACTGGGGGATAATTTTCTAAGGATTTATACTGATTTTTCCTGTCTGAATTTGTCGCACAGAAAGTTGCAGGCCAAATATGTGTGACATTTCTGCGACTTTAGCTTCTAGAGCATTTTTACAACATTATACATAGGTGCTGAATACATAAAAAGCGACTGTTCAGCGACAGACAAGTCGCATCGGCTGAAAGTAGGCCAGAATGTCAGTCCATGTTGGAGCAGGTTTAGATACAGTCTAAAGTATAGATCTCAAAGTCTGTGCACAGAATTTAGCAAGGGCCTCGCACCTTCTGATGCATCAGGTAGGTGCACAATAGCATAGCCTAACCCTCTGTACTTTGGTCTATATTGATGCGGGACATAGACAGCCAGCTGATGACCAATCCATTAGTGCAATGGATGGCTGGAAGCATTTGTCTTTGCCTTTGCAATACCACAGAAGCAATGCATGGTCAATGTACAGCAATGACACACCTGTGTGAACAGCCAGGAGACCCCCCCCCCCCCATGTTATGTTACATAGTTACATAGTTAGTACGGTCGAAAAAAGACATATGTCCATCAAGTTCAACCAGGGAATTAAGGGGTAGGGGTGTGGCGCGATATTGGGGAAGGGATGAGATTTTATATTTCTTCATAAGCATTAATCTTATTTTGTCAATTAGGAACATTCAGCACCCACCCGCTATCAAGGCAGCTGCCTATCATGTCATGCCCTACCTGCACAGGTGTGCTGGCTACTCAAATGATCCAATTAAGGAGGCCATTTAGTCAGCAGCAGCAGAAGTCCTGTGCCTGGACGCTCCAACAGCGGCCAGACACAAGCAGAAGCAGAAGCAGCAGAAGCAGCAGCAGCACCACCTTTTGTTTTTTGGCTGCGGCAGCAGCAAGGCCCACAGGGCTGGCTAGCTGGCTAGCCAGCAAGCAGGTAGCAATGAAAGTAGGAATCTTTCTTTTTAACCCTGTAAGGGGGTGGTGCACTGTACCCGAAGATACTGCCATATCGGGTCAATGCATAGGGCGACGGAAGCAAGCTTCGAAATCGGCCCCCGTTCTCAAAAATCCATTTAATATATGGTCCCCAGATAGGGGACGTATCAGATATTAAACTGATAAGAACAGATACTACACTTGATCTTAGCCAAAAGGCCGAGAAGCGATAACCGTGAAAGGGGCGGGCCCAACAAGGTGCCCTTCATGGGCACTATCACTGCTTGCTGTCAGGGAGGCTGCCAGACAATTTTCCATGCACACTCTGGGCTGGGGAGCAGTCAACCACCAGTACACACAGCAGAACCTAAACCCATACCATTATTTCTAAGCAGCAAGACAGGGGCCCATTGCACTCCCACGGGGCCTTTTTAAATGCAATCCATAACCCGGATTTGCCAGGAACCCTTCTTACTCCTCCTACTTGCATGTGACACTGGGCTTAGGATCTGCATAGGAAACACACACACAAGCACACACCTACCTTTGTTGCCTGCAGATGCCTCCTTGGCTGTCCCCAAACGGTATCAAACCAACACCCACGGGAAGCTGTAAGCATAGAGGACATGCCTGCACCCCATTGGACTTACCTGTGTGGGTTAAACCCGGGTTATTTGACAACCTATGGCGGTGATGGTTCTGCTCAGGCAGAGCAGTGCTGATGCTCCTCATAAAGCTGTCGCTGCTGTGAAGGTTCTAGGTGACATCACAAATCCCTATGGTTACATACACAACAAAGCTGGGTTGTTGTTGTTTACACTCTGCAAGGCCTGTGGAAGTGAGTGACATCATAGCACTGTAGTTCTGAGGGTTCTAGATGGATGCAACAATCTCCTGTTGCTTCTATGAAGGCCATAATAGACGACATCACCAAACAGCTCCATAGTCACATACACAGCAAAGGAGAGATGTTGTTTACACCTAGTGATGTCAGTGGTATTGAGTGACATCACAGCACAGTGCTAAGGCTCCTGGGCCTGGACACAGCAGCGGCTGCAATATCTCAACGGAGAATACGTTTATATATATGTGTGTGTGTGCGCGTATATATATATATATATATATATATATATATATATATATATATTTCTCCGCCGAAATCACTTTTAAACCCATTTCCACCTTTTTTTCCCTTCTCTTCCTCTTACTTTTTTTTCACGTTTTTTTACGTTTTTCTCCTTTTCGCCTCTTTTCTGGGCGTATTATTCTTCTTTTTCTTCTTTTTTTTCGTCTAATGCATACCCCATCAGTGCAGCAATGCTTATTCAATACCGCCAGCAGATGGAGACACTGGGGGATAATTTTCTAAGGATTTATACTGATTTTTCCTGTCTGAATTTGTCGCACAGAAAGTTGCAGGCCAAATATGTGTGACATTTCTGCGACTTTAGCTTCTAGAGCATTTTTACAACATTATACATAGGTGCTGAATACATAAAAAGCGACTGTTCAGCGACAGACAAGTCGCATCGGCTGAAAGTAGGCCAGAATGTCAGTCCATGTTGGAGCAGGTTTAGATACAGTCTAAAGTATAGATCTCAAAGTCTGTGCACAGAATTTAGCAAGGGCCTCGCACCTTCTGATGCATCAGGTAGGTGCACAATAGCATAGCCTAACCCTCTGTACTTTGGTCTATATTGATGCGGGACATAGACAGCCAGCTGATGACCAATCCATTAGTGCAATGGATGGCTGGAAGCATTTGTCTTTGCCTTTGCAATACCACAGAAGCAATGCATGGTCAATGTACAGCAATGACACACCTGTGTGAACAGCCAGGAGACCCCCCCCCCCCCCATGTTATGTTACATAGTTACATAGTTAGTACGGTCGAAAAAAGACATATGTCCATCAAGTTCAACCAGGGAATTAAGGGGTAGGGGTGTGGCGCGATATTGGGGAAGGGATGAGATTTTATATTTCTTCATAAGCATTAATCTTATTTTGTCAATTAGGAACATTCAGCACCCACCCGCTATCAAGGCAGCTGCCTATCATGTCATGCCCTACCTGCACAGGTGTGCTGGCTACTCAAATGATCCAATTAAGGAGGCCATTTAGTCAGCAGCAGCAGAAGTCCTGTGCCTGGACGCTCCAACAGCGGCCAGACACAAGCAGAAGCAGAAGCAGCAGAAGCAGCAGCAGCACCACCTTTTGTTTTTTGGCTGCAGCAGCAGCAAGGCCCACAGGGCTGGCTAGCTGGCTAGCCAGCAAGCAGGTAGCAATGAAAGTAGGAATCTTTCTTTTTAACCCTGTAAGGGGGTGGTGCACTGTACCCGAAGATACTGCCATATCGGGTCAATGCATAGGGCGACGGAAGCAAGCTTCGAAATCGGCCCCCGTTCTCAAAAATCCATTTAATATATGGTCCCCAGATAGGGGACGTATCAGATATTAAACTGATAAGAACATATACTACACTTGATCTTAGCCAAAAGGCCGAGAAGCGATAACCGTGAAAGGGGCGGGCCCAACAAGGTGCCCTTCATGGGCACTATCACTGCTTGCTGTCAGGGAGGCTGCCAGACAATTTTCCATGCACACTCTGGGCTGGGGGGCAGTCAACCACCAGTACACACAGCAGAACCTAAACCCATACCATTATTGCTAAGCAGCAAGACAGGGGCCCATTGCACTCCCACGGGGCCTCTTTAAATGCAATCCATAACCCGGATTTGCCAGGAACCCTTCTTACTCCTCCTACTTGCATGTGACACTGGGCTTAGGATCTGCATAGGAAACACACACACAAGCACACACCTACCTTTGTTGCCTGCAGATGCCTCCTTGGCTGTCCCCAAACGGTATCAAACCAACACCCACGGGAAGCTGTAAGCATAGAGGACATGCCTGCACCCCATTGGACTTACCTGTGTGGGTTAAACCCGGGTTATTTGACAACCTATGGCGGTGATGGTTCTGCTCAGGCAGAGCAGTGCTGATGCTCCTCATAAAGCTGTCGCTGCTGTGAAGGTTCTAGGTGACATCACAAATCCCTATGGTTACATACACAACAAAGCTGGGTTGTTGTTGTTTACACTCTGCAAGGCCTGTGGAAGTGAGTGACATCATAGCACTGTAGTTCTGAGGGTTCTAGATGGATGCAACAATCTCCTGTTGCTTCTATGAAGGCCATAATAGACGACATCACCAAACAGCTCCATAGTCACATACACAGCAAAGGAGAGATGTTGTTTACACCTAGTGATGTCAGTGGTATTGAGTGACATCACAGCACAGTGCTAAGGCTCCTGGGCCTGGACACAGCAGCGGCTGCAATATCTCAACGGAGAATACGTTTATATATATGTGTGTGTGTGCGCGTATATATATATATATATATATATATATATATATATATATATATATATATATATATATATATTTCTCCGCCGAAATCACTTTTAAACCCATTTCCACCTTTTTTTCCCTTCTCTTCCTCTTACTTTTTTTTCACGTTTTTTTACGTTTTCCTCCTTTTCGCCTCTTTTCTGGGCGTATTATTCTTCTTTTTCTTCTTTTTTTTCGTCTAATGCATACCCCATCAGTGCAGCAATGCTTATTCAATACCGCCAGCAGATTGAGACACTGGGGGATAATTTTCTAAGGATTTATACTGATTTTTCCTGTCTGAATTTGTCGCACAGAAAGTTGCAGGCCAAATATGTGTGACATTTCTGCGACTTTAGCTTCTAGAGCATTTTTACAACATTATACATAGGTGCTGAATACATAAAAAGCGACTGTTCAGCGACAGACAAGTCGCATCGGCTGAAAGTAGGCCAGAATGTCAGTCCATGTTGGAGCAGGTTTAGATACAGTCTAAAGTATAGATCTCAAAGTCTGTGCACAGAATTTAGCAAGGGCCTCGCACCTTCTGATGCATCAGGTAGGTGCACAATAGCATAGCCTAACCCTCTGTACTTTGGTCTATATTGATGCGGGACATAGACAGCCAGCTGATGACCAATCCATTAGTGCAATGGATGGCTGGAAGCATTTGTCTTTGCCTTTGCAATACCACAGAAGCAATGCATGGTCAATGTACAGCAATGACACACCTGTGTGAACAGCCAGGAGACGCCCCCCCCCCCCCCCCATGTTATGTTACATAGTTACATAGTTAGTACGGTCGAAAAAAGACATATGTCCATCAAGTTCAACCAGGGAATTAAGGGGTAGGGGTGTGGCGCGATATTGGGGAAGGGATGAGATTTTATATTTCTTCATAAGCATTAATCTTATTTTGTCAATTAGGAACATTCAGCACCCACCCGCTATCAAGGCAGCTGCCTATCATGTCATGCCCTACCTGCACAGGTGTGCTGGCTACTCAAATGATCCAATTAAGGAGGCCATTTAGTCAGCAGCAGCAGAAGTCCTGTGCCTGGACGCTCCAACAGTGGCCAGACACAAGCAGAAGCAGAAGCAGCAGAAGCAGCAGCAGCACCACCTTTTGTTTTTTGGCTGCAGCAGCAGCAAGGCCCACAGGGCTGGCTAGCTGGCTAGCCAGCAAGCAGGTAGCAATGAAAGTAGGAATCTTTCTTTTTAACCCTGTAAGGGGGTGGTGCACTGTACCCGAAGATACTGCCATATCGGGTCAATGCATAGGGCGACGGAAGCAAGCTTCGAAATCGGCCCCCGTTCTCAAAAATCCATTTAATATATGGTCCCCAGATAGGGGACGTATCAGATATTAAACTGATAAGAACAGATACTACACTTGATCTTAGCCAAAAGGCCGAGAAGCGATAACCGTGAAAGGGGCGGGCCCAACAAGGTGCCCTTCATGGGCACTATCACTGCTTGCTGTCAGGGAGGCTGCCAGACAATTTTCCATGCACACTCTGGGC
This sequence comes from Hyla sarda, assembly GCF_029499605.1. Lineage (NCBI taxonomy): Eukaryota > Metazoa > Chordata > Amphibia > Anura > Hylidae > Hyla > Hyla sarda. Next base: position 36,542 of record NW_026608582.1, on the reverse strand, counting down.
TGGGGGGCAGTCAACCACCAGTACACACAGCAGAACCTAAACCCATACCATTATTGCTAAGCAGCAAGACAGGGGCCCATTGCACTCCCACGGGGCCTTTTTAAATGCAATCCATAACCCGGATTTGCCAGGAACCCTTCTTACTCCTCCTACTTGCATGTGACACTGGGCTTAGGATCTGCATAGGAAACACACACACAAGCACACACCTACCTTTGTTGCCTGCAGATGCCTCCTTGGCTGTCCCCAAACGGTATCAAACCAACACCCACGGGAAGCTGTAAGCATAGAGGACATGCCTGCACCCCATTGGACTTACCTGTGTGGGTTAAACCCGGGTTATTTGACAACCTATGGCGGTGATGGTTCTGCTCAGGCAGAGCAGTGCTGATGCTCCTCATAAAGCTGTCGCTGCTGTGAAGGTTCTAGGTGACATCACAAATCCCTATGGTTACATACACAACAAAGCTGGGTTGTTGTTGTTTACACTCTGCAAGGCCTGTGGAAGTGAGTGACATCATAGCACTGTAGTTCTGAGGGTTCTAGATGGATGCAACAATCTCCTGTTGCTTCTATGAAGGCCATAATAGACGACATCACCAAACAGCTCCATAGTCACATACACAGCAAAGGAGAGATGTTGTTTACACCTAGTGATGTCAGTGGTATTGAGTGACATCACAGCACAGTGCTAAGGCTCCTGGGCCTGGACACAGCAGCGGCTGCAATATCTCAACGGAGAATACGTTTATATATATGTGTGTGTGTGCGCGTATATATATATATATATATATATATATATATATTTCTCCGCCGAAATCACTTTTAAACCCATTTCCACCTTTTTTTCCCTTCTCTTCCTCTTACTTTTTTTTCACGTTTTTTTACGTTTTTCTCCTTTTCGCCTCTTTTCTGGGCATATTATTCTTCTTTTTCTTCTTTTTTTTCGTCTAATGCATACCCCATCAGTGCAGCAATGCTTATTCAATACCGCCAGCAGATGGAGACACTGGGGGATAATTTTCTAAGGATTTATACTGATTTTTCCTGTCTGAATTTGTCGCACAGAAAGTTGCAGGCCAAATATGTGTGACATTTCTGCGACTTTAGCTTCTAGAGCATTTTTACAACATTATACATAGGTGCTGAATACATAAAAAGCGACTGTTCAGCGACAGACAATTCGCATCGGCTGAAAGTAGGCCAGAATGTCAGTCCATGTTGGAGCAGGTTTAGATACAGTCTAAAGTATAGATCTCAAAGTCTGTGCACAGAATTTAGCAAGGGCCTCGCACCTTCTGATGCATCAGGTAGGTGCACAATAGCATAGCCTAACCCTCTGTACTTTGGTCTATATTGATGCGGGACATAGACAGCCAGCTGATGACCAATCCATTAGTGCAATGGATGGCTGGAAGCATTTGTCTTTGCCTTTGCAATACCACAGAAGCAATGCATGGTCAATGTACAGCAATGACACACCTGTGTGAACAGCCAGGAGACCCCCCCCCCCCCCATGTTATGTTACATAGTTACATAGTTAGTACGGTCGAAAAAAGACATATGTCCATCAAGTTCAACCAGGGAATTAAGGGGTAGGGGTGTGGCGCGATATTGGGGAAGGGATGAGATTTTATATTTCTTCATAAGCATTAATCTTATTTTGTCAATTAGGAACATTCAGCACCCACCCGCTATCAAGGCAGCTGCCTATCATGTCATGCCCTACCTGCACAGGTGTGCTGGCTACTCAAATGATCCAATTAAGGAGGCCATTTAGTCAGCAGCAGCAGAAGTCCTGTGCCTGGACGCTCCAACAGCGGCCAGACACAAGCAGAAGCAGAAGCAGCAGAAGCAGCAGCAGCACCACCTTTTGTTTTTTGGCTGCAGCAGCAGCAAGGCCCACAGGGCTAGCCAGCAAGCAGGTAGCAATGAAAGTAGGAATCTTTCTTTTTAACCCTGTAAGGGGGTGGTGCACTGTACCCGAAGATACTGCCATATCGGGTCAATGCATAGGGCGACGGAAGCAAGCTTCGAAATCGGCCCCCGTTCTCAAAAATCCATTTAATATATGGTCCCCAGATAGGGGACGTATCAGATATTAAACTGATAAGAACAGATACTACACTTGATCTTAGCCAAAAGGCCGAGAAGCGATAACCGTGAAAGGGGCGGGCCCAACAAGGTGCCCTTCATGGGCACTATCACTGCTTGCTGTCAGGGAGGCTGCCAGACAATTTTCCATGCACACTCTGGGCTGGGGGGCAGTCAACCACCAGTACACACAGCAGAACCTAAACCCATACCATTATTGCTAAGCAGCAAGACAGGGGCCCATTGCACTCCCACGGGGCCTTTTTAAATGCAATCCATAACCCGGATTTGCCAGGAACCCTTCTTACTCCTCGCATGTGACACTGGGCTTAGGATCTGCATAGGAAACACACACACAAGCACACACCTACCTTTGTTGCCTGCAGATGCCTCCTTGGCTGTCCCCAAACGGTATCAAACCAACACCCACGGGAAGCTGTAAGCATAGAGGACATGCCTGCACCCCATTGGACTTACCTGTGTGGGTTAAACCCGGGTTATTTGACAACCTATGGCGGTGATGGTTCTGCTCAGGCAGAGCAGTGCTGATGCTCCTCATAAAGCTGTCGCTGCTGTGAAGGTTCTAGGTGACATCACAAATCCCTATGGTTACATACACAACAAAGCTGGGTTGTTGTTGTTTACACTCTGCAAGGCCTGTGGAAGTGAGTGACATCATAGCACTGTAGTTCTGAGGGTTCTAGATGGATGCAACAATCTCCTGTTGCTTCTATGAAGGCCATAATAGACGACATCACCAAACAGCTCCATAGTCACATACACAGCAAAGGAGAGATGTTGTTTACACCTAGTGATGTCAGTGGTATTGAGTGACATCACAGCACAGTGCTAAGGCTCCTGGGCCTGGACACAGCAGCGGCTGCAATATCTCAACGGAGAATACGTTTATATATATGTGTGTGTGTGCGCGTATATATATATATATATATATATATATATATATATATATATATATATTTCTCCGCCGAAATCACTTTTAAACCCATTTCCACCTTTTTTTCCCTTCTCTTCCTCTTACTTTTTTTTCACGTTTTTTTACGTTTTTCTCCTTTTCGCCTCTTTTCTGGGCGTATTATTCTTCTTTTTCTTCTTTTTTTTCGTCTAATGCATACCCCATCAGTGCAGCAATGCTTATTCAATACCGCCAGCAGATGGAGACACTGGGGGATAATTTTCTAAGGATTTATACTGATTTTTCCTGTCTGAATTTGTCGCACAGAAAGTTGCAGGCCAAATATGTGTGACATTTCTGCGACTTTAGCTTCTAGAGCATTTTTACAACATTATACATAGGTGCTGAATACATAAAAAGCGACTGTTCAGCGACAGACAAGTCGCATCGGCTGAAAGTAGGCCAGAATGTCAGTCCATGTTGGAGCAGGTTTAGATACAGTCTAAAGTATAGATCTCAAAGTCTGTGCACAGAATTTAGCAAGGGCCTCGCACCTTCTGATGCATCAGGTAGGTGCACAATAGCATAGCCTAACCCTCTGTACTTTGGTCTATATTGATGCGGGACATAGACAGCCAGCTGATGACCAATCCATTAGTGCAATGGATGGCTGGAAGCATTTGTCTTTGCCTTTGCAATACCACAGAAGCAATGCATGGTCAATGTACAGCAATGACACACCTGTGTGAACAGCCAGGAGACCCCCCCCCCCCCCCCCCCATGTTATGTTACATAGTTACATAGTTAGTACGGTCGAAAAAAGACATATGTCCATCAAGTTCAACCAGGGAATTAAGGGGTAGGGGTGTGGCGCGATATTGGGGAAGGGATGAGATTTTATATTTCTTCATAAGCATTAATCTTATTTTGTCAATTAGGAACATTCAGCACCCACCCGCTATCAAGGCAGCTGCCTATCATGTCATGCCCTACCTGCACAGGTGTGCTGGCTACTCAAATGATCCAATTAAGGAGGCCATTTAGTCAGCAGCAGCAGAAGTCCTGTGCCTGGACGCTCCAACAGCGGCCAGACACAAGCAGAAGCAGAAGCAGCAGAAGCAGCAGCAGCACCACCTTTTGTTTTTTGGCTGCAGCAGCAGCAAGGCCCACAGGGCTGGCTAGCTGGCTAGCCAGCAAGCAGGTAGCAATGAAAGTAGGAATCTTTCTTTTTAACCCTGTAAGGGGGTGGTGCACTGTACCCGAAGATACTGCCATATCGGGTCAATGCATAGGGCGACGGAAGCAAGCTTCGAAATCGGCCCCCGTTCTCAAAAATCCATTTAATATATGGTCCCCAGATAGGGGACGTATCAGATATTAAACTGATAAGAACAGATACTACACTTGATCTTAGCCAAAAGGCCGAGAAGCGATAACCGTGAAAGGGGCGGGCCCAACAAGGTGCCCTTCATGGGCACTATCACTGCTTGCTGTCAGGGAGGCTGCCAGACAATTTTCCATGCACACTCTGGGCTGGGGGGCAGTCAACCACCAGTACACACAGCAGAACCTAAACCCATACCATTATTGCTAAGCAGCAAGACAGGGGCCCATTGCACTCCCACGGGGCCTTTTTAAATGCAATCCATAACCCGGATTTGCCAGGAACCCTTCTTACTCCTCCTACTTGCATGTGACACTGGGCTTAGGATCTGCATAGGAAACACACACACAAGCACACACCTACCTTTGTTGCCTGCAGATGCCTCCTTGGCTGTCCCCAAACGGTATCAAACCAACACCCACGGGAAGCTGTAAGCATAGAGGACATGCCTGCACCCCATTGGACTTACCTGTGTGGGTTAAACCCGGGTTATTTGACAACCTATGGCGGTGATGGTTCTGCTCAGGCAGAGCAGTGCTGATGCTCCTCATAAAGCTGTCGCTGCTGTGAAGGTTCTAGGTGACATCACAAATCCCTATGGTTACATACACAACAAAGCTGGGTTGTTGTTGTTTACACTCTGCAAGGCCTGTGGAAGTGAGTGACATCATAGCACTGTAGTTCTGAGGGTTCTAGATGGATGCAACAATCTCCTGTTGCTTCTATGAAGGCCATAATAGACGACATCACCAAACAGCTCCATAGTCACATACACAGCAAAGGAGAGATGTTGTTTACACCTAGTGATGTCAGTGGTATTGAGTGACATCACAGCACAGTGCTAAGGCTCCTGGGCCTGGACACAGCAGCGGCTGCAATATCTCAACGGAGAATACGTTTATATATATGTGTGTTTGTGCGCGTATATATATATATATATATATATATATATATATATATATATATATTCTCCGCCGAAATCACTTTTAAACCCATTTCCACCTTTTTTTCCCTTCTCTTCCTCTTACTTTTTTTTCAAGTTTTTTTACGTCTTTCTCCTTTTCGCCTCTTTTCTGGGCGTATTATTCTTCTTTTTCTTCTTTTTTTTCGTCTAATGCATACCCCATCAGTGCAGCAATGCTTATTCAATACCGCCAGCAGATGGAGACACTGGGGGATAATTTTCTAAGGATTTATACTGATTTTTCCTGTCTGAATTTGTCGCACAGAAAGTTGCAGGCCAAATATGTGTGACATTTCTGCGACTTTAGCTTCTAGAGCATTTTTACAACATTATACATAGGTGCTGAATACATAAAAAGCGACTGTTCAGCGACAGACAAGTCGCATCGGCTGAAAGTAGGCCAGAATGTCAGTCCATGTTGGAGCAGGTTTAGATACAGTCTAAAGTATAGATCTCAAAGTCTGTGCACAGAATTTAGCAAGGGCCTCGCACCTTCTGATGCATCAGGTAGGTGCACAATAGCATAGCCTAACCCTCTGTACTTTGGTCTATATTGATGCGGGACATAGACAGCCAGCTGATGACCAATCCATTAGTGCAATGGATGGCTGGAAGCATTTGTCTTTGCCTTTGCAATACCACAGAAGCAATGCATGGTCAATGTACAGCAATGACACACCTGTGTGAACAGCCAGGAGACCCCCCCCCCCCCCCATGTTATGTTACATAGTTACATAGTTAGTACGGTCGAAAAAAGACATATGTCCATCAAGTTCAACCAGGGAATTAAGGGGTAGGGGTGTGGCGCGATATTGGGGAAGCGATGAGATTTTATATTTCTTCATAAGCATTAATCTTATTTTGTCAATTAGGAACATTCAGCACCCACCCGCTATCAAGGCAGCTGCCTATCATGTCATGCCCTACCTGCACAGGTGTGCTGGCTACTCAAATGATCCAATTAAGGAGGCCATTTAGTCAGCAGCAGCAGAAGTCCTGTGCCTGGACGCTCCAACAGCGGCCAGACACAAGCAGAAGCAGAAGCAGCAGAAGCAGCAGCAGCACCACCTTTTGTTTTTTGGCTGCAGCAGCAGCAAGGCCCACAGGGCTGGCTAGCTGGCTAGCCAGCAAGCAGGTAGCAATGAAAGTAGGAATCTTTCTTTTTAACCCTGTAAGGGGGTGGTGCACTGTACCCGAAGATACTGTCATATCGGGTCAATGCATAGGGCGACAGAAGCAAGCTTCGAAATCGGCCCCCGTTCTCAAAAATCCATTTAATATATGGTCCCCAGATAGGGGACGTATCAGATATTAAACTGATAAGAACAGATACTACACTTGATCTTAGCCAAAAGGCCGAGAAGCGATAACCGTGAAAGGGGCGGGCCCAACAAGGTGCCCTTCATGGGCACTATCACTGCTTGCTGTCAGGGAGGCTGCCAGACAATTTTCCATGCACACTCTGGGCTGGGGGGCAGTCAACCACCAGTACACACAGCAGAACCTAAACCCATACCATTATTGCTAAGCAGCAAGACAGGGGCCCATTGCACTCCCACGGGGCCTTTTTAAATGCAATCCATAACCCGGATTTGCCAGGAACCCTTCTTACTCCTCCTACTTGCATGTGACACTGGGCTTAGGATCTGCATAGGAAACACACACACAAGCACACACCTACCTTTGTTGCCTGCAGATGCCTCCTTGGCTGTCCCCAAACGGTATCAAACCAACACCCACGGGAAGCTGTAAGCATAGAGGACATGCCTGCACCCCATTGGACTTACCTGTGTGGGTTAAACCCGGGTTATTTGACAACCTATGGCGGTGATGGTTCTGCTCAGGCAGAGCAGTGCTGATGCTCCTCATAAAGCTGTCGCTGCTGTGAAGGTTCTAGGTGACATCACAAATCCCTATGGTTACATACACAACAAAGCTGGGTTGTTGTTGTTTACACTCTGCAAGGCCTGTGGAAGTGAGTGACATCATAGCACTGTAGTTCTGAGGGTTCTAGACGGATGCAACAATCTCCTGTTGCTTCTATGAAGGCCATAATAGACGACATCACCAAACAGCTCCATAGTCACATACACAGCAAAGGAGAGATGTTGTTTACACCTAGTGATGTCAGTGGTATTGAGTGACATCACAGCACAGTGCTAAGGCTCCTGGGCCTGGACACAGCAGCGGCTGCAATATCTCAACGGAGAATACGTTTATATATATGTGTGTGTGTGCGCGTATATATATATATATATATATATATATATATATATATATATATATTTCTCCGCCGAAATCACTTTTAAACCCATTTCCACCTTTTTTTCCCTTCTCTTCCTCTTACTTTTTTTTCAAGTTTTTTTACGTTTTTCTCCTTTTCGCCTCTTTTCTGGGCGTATTATTCTTCTTTTTCTTCTTTTTTTTCCTCTAATGCATACCCCATCAGTGCAGCAATGCTTATTCAATACCGCCAGCAGATGGAGACACTGGGGGATAATTTTCTAAGGATTTATACTGATTTTTCCTGTCTGAATTTGTCGCACAGAAAGTTGCAGGCCAAATATGTGTGACATTTCTGCGACTTTAGCTTCTAGAGCATTTTTACAACATTATACATAGGTGCTGAATACATAAAAAGCGACTGTTCAGCGACAGACAAGTCGCATCGGCTGAAAGTAGGCCAGAATGTCAGTCCATGTTGGAGCAGGTTTAGATACAGTCTAAAGTATAGATCTCAAAGTCTGTGCACAGAATTTAGCAAGGGCCTCGCACCTTCTGATGCATCAGGTAGGTGCACAATAGCATAGCCTAACCCTCTGTACTTTGGTCTATATTGATGCGGGACATAGACAGCCAGCTGATGACCAATCCATTAGTGCAATGGATGGCTGGAAGCATTTGTCTTTGCCTTTGCAATACCACAGAAGCAATGCATGGTCAATGTACAGCAATGACACACCTGTGTGAACAGCCAGGAGACCCCCCCCCCCCCCCCCCCATGTTATGTTACATAGTTACATAGTTAGTACGGTCGAAAAAAGACATATGTCCATCAAGTTCAACCAGGGAATTAAGGGGTAGGGGTGTGGCGCGATATTGGGGAAGGGATGAGATTTTATATTTCTTCATAAGCATTAATCTTATTTTGTCAATTAGGAACATTCAGCACCCACCCGCTATCAAGGCAGCTGCCTATCATGTCATGCCCTACCTGCACAGGTGTGCTGGCTACTCAAATGATCCAATTAAGGAGGCCATTTAGTCAGCAGCAGCAGAAGTCCTGTGCCTGGACGCTCCAACAGCGGCCAGACACAAGCAGAAGCAGAAGCAGCAGAAGCAGCAGCAGCACCACCTTTTGTTTTTTGGCTGCAGCAGCAGCAAGGCCCACAGGGCTGGCTAGCTGGCTAGCCAGCAAGCAGGTAGCAATGAAAGTAGGAATCTTTCTTTTTAACCCTGTAAGGGGGTGGTGCACTGTACCCGAAGATACTGCCATATCGGGTCAATGCATAGGGCGACGGAAGCAAGCTTCGAAATCGGCCCCCGTTCTCAAAAATCCATTTAATATATGGTCCCCAGATAGGGGACGTATCAGATATTAAACTGATAAGAACAGATACTACACTTGATCTTAGCCAAAAGGCCGAGAAGCGATAACCGTGAAAGGGGCGGGCCCAACAAGGTGCCCTTCATGGGCACTATCACTGCTTGCTGTCAGGGAGGCTGCCAGACAATTTTCCATGCACACTCTGGGCTGGGGGGCAGTCAACCACCAGTACACACAGCAGAACCTAAACCCATACCATTATTGCTAAGCAGCAAGACAGGGGCCCATTGCACTCCCACGGGGCCTTTTTAAATGCAATCCATAACCCGGATTTGCCAGGAACCCTTCTTACTCCTCCTACTTGCATGTGACACTGGGCTTAGGATCTGCATAGGAAACACACACACAAGCACACACCTACCTTTGTTGCCTGCAGATGCCTCCTTGGCTGTCCCCAAACGGTATCAAACCAACACCCACGGGAAGCTGTAAGCATAGAGGACATGCCTGCACCCCATTGGACTTACCTGTGTGGGTTAAACCCGGGTTATTTGACAACCTATGGCGGTGATGGTTCTGCTCAGGCAGAGCAGTGCTGATGCTCCTCATAAAGCTGTCGCTGCTGTGAAGGTTCTAGGTGACATCACAAATCCCTATGGTTACATACACAACAAAGCTGGGTTGTTGTTGTTTACACTCTGCAAGGCCTGTGGAAGTGAGTGACATCATAGCACTGTAGTTCTGAGGGTTCTAGATGGATGCAACAATCTCCTGTTGCTTCTATGAAGGCCATAATAGACGACATCACCAAACAGCTCCATAGTCACATACACAGCAAAGGAGAGATGTTGTTTACACCTAGTGATGTCAGTGGTATTGAGTGACATCACAGCACAGTGCTAAGGCTCCTGGGCCTGGACACAGCAGCGGCTGCAATATCTCAACGGAGAATACGTTTATATATATGTGTGTGTGTGCGCGTATATATATATATATATATATATATATATATATATATATATATTTCTCCGCCGAAATCACTTTTAAACCCATTTCCACCTTTTTTTCCCTTCTCTTCCTCTTACTTTTTTTTCACATTTTTTTAAGTTTTTCTCCTTTTCGCCTCTTTTCTGGGCGTATTATTCTTCTTTTTCTTCTTTTTTTTCGTCTAATGCATACCCCATCAGTGCAGCAATGCTTATTCAATACCGCCAGCAGATGGAGACACTGGGGGATAATTTTCTAAGGATTTATACTGATTTTTCCTGTCTGAATTTGTCGCACAGAAAGTTGCAGGCCAAATATGTGTGACATTTCTGCGACTTTAGCTTCTAGAGCATTTTTACAACATTATACATAGGTGCTGAATACATAAAAAGCGACTGTTCAGCGACAGACAAGTCGCATCGGCTGAAAGTAGGCCAGAATGTCAGTCCATGTTGGAGCAGGTTTAGATACAGTCTAAAGTATAGATCTCAAAGTCTGTGCACAGAATTTAGCAAGGGCCTCGCACCTTCTGATGCATCAGGTAGGTGCACAATAGCATAGCCTAACCCTCTGTACTTTGGTCTATATTGATGCGGGACATAGACAGCCAGCTGATGACCAATCCATTAGTGCAATGGATGGCTGGAAGCATTTGTCTTTGCCTTTGCAATACCACAGAAGCAATGCATGGTCAATGTACAGCAATGACACACCTGTGTGAACAGCCAGGAGACCCCCCCCCCCCATGTTATGTTACATAGTTACATAGTTAGTACGGTCGAAAAAAGACATATGTCCATCAAGTTCAACCAGGGAATTAAGGGGTAGGGGTGTGGCGCGATATTGGGGAAGGGATGAGATTTTATATTTCTTCATAAGCATTAATCTTATTTTGTCAATTAGGAACATTCAGCACCCACCCGCTATCAAGGCAGCTGCCTATCATGTCATGCCCTACCTGCACAGGTGTGCTGGCTACTCAAATGATCCAATTAAGGAGGCCATTTAGTCAGCAGCAGCAGAAGTCCTGTGCCTGGACGCTCCAACAGCGGCCAGACACAAGCAGAAGCAGAAGCAGCAGAAGCAGCAGCAGCACCACCTTTTGTTTTTTGGCTGCAGCAGCAGCAAGGCCCACAGGGCTGGCTAGCTGGCTAGCCAGCAAGCAGGTAGCAATGAAAGTAGGAATCTTTCTTTTTAACCCTGTAAGGGGGTGGTGCACTGTACCCGAAGATACTGCCATATCGGGTCAATGCATAGGGCGACGGAAGCAAGCTTCGAAATCGGCCCCCGTTCTCAAAAATCCATTTAATATATGGTCCCCAGATAGGGGACGTATCAGATATTAAACTGATAAGAACAGATACTACACTTGATCTTAGCCAAAAGGCCGAGAAGCGATAACCGTGAAAGGGGCGGGCCCAACAAGGTGCCCTTCATGGGCACTATCACTGCTTGCTGTCAGGGAGGCTGCCAGACAATTTTCCATGCACACTCTGGGCTGGGGGGCAGTCAACCACCAGTACACACAGCAGAACCTAAACCCATACCATTATTGCTAAGCAGCAAGACAGGGGCCCATTGCACTCCCACGGGGCCTTTTTAAATGCAATCCATAACCCGGATTTGCCAGGAACCCTTCTTACTCCTCCTACTTGCATGTGACACTGGGCTTAGGATCTGCATAGGAAACACACACACAAGCACACACCTACCTTTGTTGCCTGCAGATGCCTCCTTGGCTGTCCCCAAACGGTATCAAACCAACACCCACGGGAAGCTGTAAGCATAGAGGACATGCCTGCACCCCATTGGACTTACCTGTGTGGGTTAAACCCGGGTTATTTGACAACCTATGGCGGTGATGGTTCTGCTCAGGCAGAGCAGTGCTGATGCTCCTCATAAAGCTGTCGCTGCTGTGAAGGTTCTAGGTGACATCACAAATCCCTATGGTTACATACACAACAAAGCTGGGTTGTTGTTGTTTACACTCTGCAAGGCCTGTGGAAGTGAGTGACATCATAGCACTGTAGTTCTGAGGGTTCTAGATGGATGCAACAATCTCCTGTTGCTTCTATGAAGGCCATAATAGACGACATCACCAAACAGCTCCATAGTCACATACACAGCAAAGGAGAGATGTTGTTTACACCTAGTGATGTCAGTGGTATTGAGTGACATCACAGCACAGTGCTAAGGCTCCTGGGCCTGGACACAGCAGCGGCTGCAATATCTCAACGGAGAATACGTTTATATATATGTGTGTGTGTGCGCGTATATATATATATATATATATATATATATATATATATATATATATATTTCTCCGCCGAAATCACTTTTAAACCCATTTCCACCTTTTTTTCCCTTCTCTTCCTCTTACTTTTTTTTCCCGTTTTTTTACATTTTTCTCCTTTTCGCCTCTTTTCTGGGCGTATTATTCTTCTTTTTCTTCTTTTTTTTCGTCTAATGCATACCCCATCAGTGCAGCAATGCTTATTCAATACCGCCAGCAGATGGAGACACTGGGGGATAATTTTCTAAGGATTTATACTGATTTTTCCTGTCTGAATTTGTCGCACAGAAAGTTGCAGGCCAAATATGTGTGACATTTCTGCGACTTTAGCTTCTAGAGCATTTTTACAACATTATACATAGGTGCTGAATACATAAAAAGCGACTGTTCAGCGACAGACAAGTCGCATCGGCTGAAAGTAGGCCAGAATGTCAGTCCATGTTGGAGCAGGTTTAGATACAGTCTAAAGTATAGATCTCAAAGTCTGTGCACAGAATTTAGCAAGGGCCTCGCACCTTCTGATGCATCAGGTAGGTGCACAATAGCATAGCCTAACCCTCTGTACTTTGGTCTATATTGATGCGGGACATAGACAGCCAGCTGATGACCAATCCATTAGTGCAATGGATGGCTGGAAGCATTTGTCTTTGCCTTTGCAATACCACAGAAGCAATGCATGGTCAATGTACAGCAATGACACACCTGTGTGAACAGCCAGGAGACCCCCCCCCCCCCCCATGTTATGTTACATAGTTACATAGTTAGTACGGTCGAAAAAAGACATATGTCCATCAAGTTCAACCAGGGAATTAAGGGGTAGGGGTGTGGCGCGATATTGGGGAAGGGATGAGATTTTATATTTCTTCATAAGCATTAATCTTATTTTGTCAATTAGGAACATTCAGCACCCACCCGCTATCAAGGCAGCTGCCTATCATGTCATGCCCTACCTGCACAGGTGTGCTGGCTACTCAAATGATCCAATTAAGGAGGCCATTTAGTCAGCAGCAGCAGAAGTCCTGTGCCTGGACGCTCCAACAGCGGCCAGACACAAGCAGAAGCAGAAGCAGCAGAAGCAGCAGCAGCACCACCTTTTGTTTTTTGGCTGCAGCAGCAGCAAGGCCCACAGGGCTGGCTAGCTGGCTAGCCAGCAAGCAGGTAGCAATGAAAGTAGGAATCTTTCTTTTTAACCCTGTAAGGGGGTGGTGCACTGTACCCGAAGATACTGCCATATCGGGTCAATGCATAGGGCGACGGAAGCAAGCTTCGAAATCGGCCCCCGTTCTCAAAAATGCATTTAATATATGGTCCCCAGATAGGGGACGTATCAGATATTAAACTGATAAGAACAGATACTACACTTGATCTTAGCCAAAAGGCCGAGAAGCGATAACCGTGAAAGGGGCGGGCCCAACAAGGTGCCCTTCATGGGCACTATCACTGCTTGCTGTCAGGGAGGCTGCCAGACAATTTTCCATGCACACTCTGGGCTGGGGGGCAGTCAACCACCAGTACACACAGCAGAACCTAAACCCATACCATTATTGCTAAGCAGCAAGACAGGGGCCCATTGCACTCCCACGGGGCCTTTTTAAATGCAATCCATAACCCGGATTTGCCAGGAACCCTTCTTACTCCTCCTACTTGCATGTGACACTGGGCTTAGGATCTGCATAGGAAACACACACACAAGCACACACCTACCTTTGTTGCCTGCAGATGCCTCCTTGGCTGTCCCCAAACGGTATCAAACCAACACCCACGGGAAGCTGTAAGCATAGAGGACATGCCTGCACCCCATTGGACTTACCTGTGTGGGTTAAACCCGGGTTATTTGACAACCTATGGCGGTGATGGTTCTGCTCAGGCAGAGCAGTGCTGATGCTCCTCATAAAGCTGTCGCTGCTGTGAAGGTTCTAGGTGACATCACAAATCCCTATGGTTACATACACAACAAAGCTGGGTTGTTGTTGTTTACACTCTGCAAGGCCTGTGGAAGTGAGTGACATCATAGCACTGTAGTTCTGAGGGTTCTAGATGGATGCAACAATCTCCTGTTGCTTCTATGAAGGCCATAATAGACGACATCACCAAACAGCTCCATAGTCACATACACAGCAAAGGAGAGATGTTGTTTACACCTAGTGATGTCAGTGGTATTGAGTGACATCACAGCACAGTGCTAAGGCTCCTGGGCCTGGACACAGCAGCGGCTGCAATATCTCAACGGAGAATACGTTTATATATATGTGTGTGTGTGCGCGTATATATATATATATATATATATATATATATATATATATATATTTCTCCGCCGAAATCACTTTTAAACCCATTTCCACCTTTTTTTCCCTTCTCTTCCTCTTACTTTTTTTTCACGTTTTTTTACGTTTTTCTCCTTTTCGCCTCTTTTCTGGGCGTATTATTCTTCTTTTTCTTCTTTTTTTTCGTCTAATGCATACCCCATCAGTGCAGCAATGCTTATTCAATACCGCCAGCAGATGGAGACACTGGGGGATAATTTTCTAAGGATGTATACTGATTTTTCCTGTCTGAATTTGTCGCACAGAAAGTTGCAGGCCAAATATGTGTGACATTTCTGCGACTTTAGCTTCTAGAGCATTTTTACAACATTATACATAGGTGCTGAATACATAAAAAGCGACTGTTCAGCGACAGACAAGTCGCATCGGCTGAAAGTAGGCCAGAATGTCAGTCCATGTTGGAGCAGGTTTAGATACAGTCTAAAGTATAGATCTCAAAGTCTGTGCACAGAATTTAGCAAGGGCCTCGCACCTTCTGATGCATCAGGTAGGTGCACAATAGCATAGCCTAACCCTCTGTACTTTGGTCTATATTGATGCGGGACATAGACAGCCAGCTGATGACCAATCCATTAGTGCAATGGATGGCTGGAAGCATTTGTCTTTGCCTTTGCAATACCACAGAAGCAATGCATGGTCAATGTACAGCAATGACACACCTGTGTGAACAGCCAGGAGACCCCCCCCCCCCCCATGTTATGTTACATAGTTACATAGTTAGTATGGTCGAAAAAAGACATATGTCCATCAAGTTCAAACAGGGAATTAAGGGGTAGGGGTGTGGCGCGATATTGGGGAAGGGATGAGATTTTATATTTCTTCATAAGCATTAATCTTATTTTGTCAATTAGGAACATTCAGCACCCACCCGCTATCAAGGCAGCTGCCTATCATGTCATGCCCTACCTGCACAGGTGTGCTGGCTACTCAAATGATCCAATTAAGGAGGCCATTTAGTCAGCAGCAGCAGAAGTCCTGTGCCTGGACGCTCCAACAGCGGCCAGACACAAGCAGAAGCAGAAGCAGCAGAAGCAGCAGAAGCAGCACCACCTTTTGTTTTTTGGCTGCAGCAGCAGCAAGGCCCACAGGGCTGGCTAGCTGGCTAGCCAGCAAGCAGGTAGCAATGAAAGTAGGAATCTTTCTTTTTAACCCTGTAAGGGGGTGGTGCACTGTACCCGAAGATACTGCCATATCGGGTCAATGCATAGGGCGACGGAAGCAAGCTTCGAAATCGGCCCCCGTTCTCAAAAATCCATTTAATATATGGTCCCCAGATAGGGGACGTATCAGATATTAAACTGATAAGAACAGATACTACACTTGATCTTAGCCAAAAGGCCGAGAAGCGATAACCGTGAAAGGGGCGGGCCCAACAAGGTGCCCTTCATGGGCACTATCACTGCTTGCTGTCAGGGAGGCTGCCAGACAATTTTCCATGCACACTCTGGGCTGGGGGGCAGTCAACCACCAGTACACACAGCAGAACCTAAACCCATACCATTATTGCTAAGCAGCAAGACAGGGGCCCATTGCACTCCCACGGGGCCTTTTTAAATGCAATCCATAACCCGGATTTGCCAGGAACCCTTCTTACTCCTCCTACTTGCATGTGACACTGGGCTTAGGATCTGCATAGGAAACACACACACAAGCACACACCTACCTTTGTTGCCTGCAGATGCCTCCTTGGCTGTCCCCAAACGGTATCAAACCAACACCCACGGGAAGCTGTAAGCATAGAGGACATGCCTGCACCCCATTGGACTTACCTGTGTGGGTTAAACCCGGGTTATTTGACAACCTATGGCGGTGATGGTTCTGCTCAGGCAGAGCAGTGCTGATGCTCCTCATAAAGCTGTCGCTGCTGTGAAGGTTCTAGGTGACATCACAAATCCCTATGGTTACATACACAACAAAGCTGGGTTGTTGTTGTTTACACTCTGCAAGGCCTGTGGAAGTGAGTGACATCATAGCACTGTAGTTCTGAGGGTTCTAGATGGATGCAACAATCTCCTGTTGCTTCTATGAAGGCCATAATAGACGACATCACCAAACAGCTCCATAGTCACATACACAGCAAAGGAGAGATGTTGTTTACACCTAGTGATGTCAGTGGTATTGAGTGACATCACAGCACAGTGCTAAGGCTCCTGGGCCTGGACACAGCAGCGGCTGCAATATCTCAACGGAGAATACGTTTATATATATGTGTGTGTGTGCGCGTATATATATATATATATATATATATATATATATATATATATATAATATTTCTCCGCCTAAATCACTTTTAAACCCATTTCCACCTTTCTTTCCCTTCTCTTCCTCTTACTTTTTTTTCACGTTTTTTTACGTTTTTCTCCTTTTCGCCTCTTTTCTGGGCGTATTATTCTTCTTTTTCTTCTTTTTTTTCGTCTAATGCATACCCCATCAGTGCAGCAATGCTTATTCAATACCGCCAGCAGATGGAGACACTGGGGGATAATTTTCTAAGGATTTATACTGATTTTTCCTGTCTGAATTTGTCGCACAGAAAGTTGCAGGCCAAATATGTGTGACATTTCTGCGACTTTAGCTTCTAGAGCATTTTTACAACATTATACATAGGTGCTGAATACATAAAAAGCGACTGTTCAGCGACAGACAAGTCGCATCGGCTGAAAGTAGGCCAGAATGTCAGTCCATGTTGGAGCAGGTTTAGATACAGTCTAAAGTATAGATCTCAAAGTCTGTGCACAGAATTTAGCAAGGGCCTCGCACCTTCTGATGCATCAGGTAGGTGCACAATAGCATAGCCTAACCCTCTGTACTTTGGTCTATATTGATGCGGGACATAGACAGCCAGCTGATGACCAATCCATTAGTGCAATGGATGGCTGGAAGCATTTGTCTTTGCCTTTGCAATACCACAGAAGCAATGCATGGTCAATGTACAGCAATGACACACCTGTGTGAACAGCCAGGAGACACCCCCCCCACCCCCCCCCCCCCCATGTTATGTTACATAGTTACATAGTTAGTACGGTCGAAAAAAGACATATGTCCATCAAGTTCAACCAGGGAATTAAGGGGTAGGGGTGTGGCGCGATATTGGGGAAGGGATGAGATTTTATATTTCTTCATAAGCATTAATCTTATTTTGTCAATTAGGAACATTCAGCACCCACCCGCTATCAAGGCAGCTGCCTATCATGTCATGCCCTACCTGCACAGGTGTGCTGGCTACTCAAATGATCCAATTAAGGAGGCCGTTTAGTCAGCAGCAGCAGAAGTCCTGTGCCTGGACGCTCCAACAGCGGCCAGACACAAGCAGAAGCAGAAGCAGCAGAAGCAGCAGCAGCACCACCTTTTGTTTTTTGGCTGCAGCAGCAGCAAGGCCCACAGGGCTGACTAGCTGGCTAGCCAGCAAGCAGGTAGCAATGAAAGTAGGAATCTTTCTTTTTAACCCTGTAAGGGGGTGGTGCACTGTACCCGAAGATACTGCCATATCGGGTCAATGCATAGGGCGACGGAAGCAAGCTTCGAAATCGGCCCCCGTTCTCAAAAATCCATTTAATATATGGTCCCCAGATAGGGGACGTATCAGATATTAAACTGATAAGAACAGATACTACACTTGATCTTAGCCAAAAGGCCGAGAAGCGATAACCGTGAAAGGGGCGGGCCCAACAAGGTGCCCTTCATGGGCACTATCACTGCTTGCTGTCAGGGAGGCTGCCAGACAATTTTCCATGCACACTCTGGGCTGGGGGGCAGTCAACCACCAGTACACACAGCAGAACCTAAACCCATACCATTATTGCTAAGCAGCAAGACAGGGGCCCATTGCACTCCCACGGGGCCTTTTTAAATGCAATCCATAACCCGGATTTGCCAGGAACCCTTCTTACTCCTCCTACTTGCATGTGACACTGGGCTTAGGATCTGCATAGGAAACACACACACAAGCACACACCTACCTTTGTTGCCTGCAGATGCCTCCTTGGCTGTCCCCAAACGGTATCAAACCAACACCCACGGGAAGCTGTAAGCATAGAGGACATGCCTGCACCCCATTGGACTTACCTGTGTGGGTTAAACCCGGGTTATTTGACAACCTATGGCGGTGATGGTTCTGCTCAGGCAGAGCAGTGCTGATGCTCCTCATAAAGCTGTCGCTGCTGTGAAGGTTCTAGGTGACATCACAAATCCCTATGGTTACATACACAACAAAGCTGGGTTGTTGTTGTTTACACTCTGCAAGGCCTGTGGAAGTGAGTGACATCATAGCACTGTAGTTCTGAGGGTTCTAGATGGATGCAACAATCTCCTGTTGCTTCTATGAAGGCCATAATAGACGACATCACCAAACAGCTCCATAGTCACATACACAGCAAAGGAGAGATGTTGTTTACACCTAGTGATGTCAGTGGTATTGAGTGACATCACAGCACAGCGCTAAGGCTCCTGGGCCTGGACACAGCAGCGGCTGCAATATCTCAACGGAGAATACGTTTATATATATGTGTGTGTGTGCGCGTATATATATATATATATATATATATATATATATATATATATATATATATATATATTTCTCCGCCGAAATCACTTTTAAACCCATTTCCACCTTTTTTTCCCTTCTCTTCCTCTTACTTTTTTTTCACGTTTTTTTACGTTTTTCTCCTTTTCGCCTCTTTTCTGGGCGTATTATTCTTCTTTTTCTTCTTTTTTTTCGTCTAATGCATACCCCATCAGTGCAGCAATGCTTATTCAATACCGCCAGCAGATGGAGACACTGGGGGATAATTTTCTAAGGATTTATACTGATTTTTCCTGTCTGAATTTGTCGCACAGAAAGTTGCAGGCCAAATATGTGTGACATTTCTGCGACTTTAGCTTCTAGAGCATTTTTACAACATTATACATAGGTGCTGAATACATAAAAAGCGACTGTTCAGCGACAGACAAGTCGCATCGGCTGAAAGTAGGCCAGAATGTCAGTCCATGTTGGAGCAGGTTTAGATACAGTCTAAATTATAGATCTCAAAGTCTGTGCACAGAATTTAGCAAGGGCCTCGCACCTTCTGATGCATCAGGTAGGTGCACAATAGCATAGCCTAACCCTCTGTACTTTGGTCTATATTGATGCGGGACATAGACAGCCAGCTGATGACCAATCCATTAGTGCAATGGATGGCTGGAAGCATTTGTCTTTGCCTTTGCAATACCACAGAAGCAATGCATGGTCAATGTACAGCAATGACACACCTGTGTGAACAGCCAGGAGACCCCCCCCCCCCCCATGTTATGTTACATAGTTACATAGTTAGTACGGTCGAAAAAAGACATATGTCCATCAAGTTCAACCAGGGAATTAAGGGGTAGGGGTGTGGCGCGATATTGGGGAAGGGATGAGATTTTATATTTCTTCATAAGCATTAATCTTATTTTGTCAATCAGGAACATTCAGCACCCACCCGCTATCAAGGCAGCTGCCTATCATGTCATGCCCTACCTGCACAGGTGTGCTGGCTACTCAAATGATCCAATTAAGGAGGCCATTTAGTCAGCAGCAGCAGAAGTCCTGTGCCTGGACGCTCCAACAGCGGCCAGACACAAGCAGAAGCAGAAGCAGCAGAAGCAGCAGCAGCACCACCTTTTGTTTTTTGGCTGCAGCAGCAGCAAGGCCCACAGGGCTGGCTAGCTGGCTAGCCAGCAAGCAGGTAGCAATGAAAGTAGGAATCTTTCTTTTTAACCCTGTAAGGGGGTGGTGCACTGTACCCGAAGATACTGCCATATCGGGTCAATGCATAGGGCGACGGAAGCAAGCTTCGAAATCGGCCCCCGTTCTCAAAAATCCATTTAATATATGGTCCCCAGATAGGGGACGTATCAGATATTAAACTGATAAGAACAGATTTTTTTTTTTTTTTTTTTTTTTATCTAAAGCCGAGGAACGTGCTTTCGATTCACCCAAAGTGCAAGAAAAAGTGCAAACGTGTTACACTAAAAAAACGTGCACAAAGGATGCGGTCTATCGCAAGCCCTTCTCCGATAGGAGAGAGGCCCCCCAACAAACCTTACCCTTCGCCTCCGGACCAAAAGGTACCTGCGAGGTTCCAGGTTCGATGTCCCTTTTCGCCGAAGCTACTAGGGGACCACAAATGCTCCCGGCATCCCCCTTGGCGTTAGCCAAGGTATCTGCCCGCAGAGCCGATTACGGTAGGTACCCTGCCAAAGCAGGAGTACCCGGGGTGTTTGCAGGGAGGTGCGGAACCTAATGGCCACACACACCTCCCCTAGACCGCCAGGAGGGACACCCAGAAGGGCTACCGCATCCTGACAAATCCTGTGAACACACAACACGCAAAAAGTGACACAGTGAGACAAAAAAGAAATAAATAAGTGAATGTGTGCAGATATACTGCCCGGACATCCGGCCGGATCTATAAAAATTTCTCTGATCCTAGCCAGAAGGCCGGGAATCAAGAGGTGAGTGCCACAAGGTGAAGAGATTATGGTGCCCGTGCTTCAACTCAGTGAGTCTATCCTCCCAGTGAGTTTCGGCACCTCGGGGTCACCACTCCCCGAGGCACAAAAGTACCTCGGCTCTAGACCCTCTCAGCCTCATGGCGAGACCCGGAGGGAACAGGTCACATCGGGGCAGCCGTCGAGCTGATTCCTCAGAACCAGCCCCGGAAAGCCCTGGTACACCTGCATCCTCCATGCAGCACCCATCCCCACCAGCCCCATACCGGCGTTACTGTACACCGGCATGAAAAACTGATAAGAACAGATACTACACTTGATCTTAGCCAAAAGGCCGAGAAGCGATAACCGTGAAAGGGGCGGGCCCAACAAGGTGCCCTTCATGGGCACTATCACTGCTTGCTGTCAGGGAGGCTGCCAGACAATTTTCCATGCACACTCTGGGCTGGGGGGCAGTCAACCACCAGTACACACAGCAGAACCTAAACCCATACCATTATTGCTAAGCAGCAAGACAGGGGCCCATTGCACTCCCACGGGGCCTTTTTAAATGCAATCCATAACCCGGATTTGCCAGGAACCCTTCTTACTCCTCCTACTTGCATGTGACACTGGGCTTAGGATCTGCATAGGAAACACACACACACAAGCACACACCTACCTTTGTTGCCTGCAGATGCCTCCTTGGCTGTCCCCAAACGGTATCAAACCAACACCCACGGGAAGCTGTAAGCATAGAGGACATGCCTGCACCCCATTGGACTTACCTGTGTGGGTTAAACCCGGGTTATTTGACAACCTATGGCGGTGATGGTTCTGCTCAGGCAGAGCAGTGCTGATGCTCCTCATAAAGCTGTCGCTGCTGTGAAGGTTCTAGGTGACATCACAAATCCCTATGGTTACATACACAACAAAGCTGGGTTGTTGTTGTTTACACTCTGCAAGGCCTGTGGAAGTGAGTGACATCATAGCACTGTAGTTCTGAGGGTTCTAGATGGATGCAACAATCTCCTGTTGCTTCTATGAAGGCCATAATAGACGACATCACCAAACAGCTCCATAGTCACATACACAGCAAAGGAGAGATGTTGTTTACACCTAGTGATGTCAGTGGTATTGAGTGACATCACAGCACAGTGCTAAGGCTCCTGGGCCTGGACACAGCAGCGGCTGCAATATCTCAACGGAGAATACGTTTATATATATGTGTGTGTGTGCGCGTATATATATATATATATATATATATATATATATATATATATATATTTCTCCGCCGAAATCACTTTTAAACCCATTTCCACCTTTTTTTCCCTTCTCTTCCTCTTACTTTTTTTTCACGTTTTTTTACGTTTTTCTCCTTTTCGCCTCTTTTCTGGGCGTATTATTCTTCTTTTTCTTCTTTTTTTTTGTCTAATGCATACCCCATCAGTGCAGCAATGCTTATTCAATACCGCCAGCAGATGGAGACACTGGGGGATAATTTTCTAAGGATTTATACTGATTTTTCCTGTCTGAATTTGTCGCACAGAAAGTTGCAGGCCAAATATGTGTGACATTTCTGCGACTTTAGCTTCTAGAGCATTTTTACAACATTATACATAGGTGCTGAATACATAAAAAGCGACTGTTCAGCGACAGACAAGTCGCATCGGCTGAAAGTAGGCCAGAATGTCAGTCCATGTTGGAGCAGGTTTAGATACAGTCTAAAGTATAGATCTCAAAGTCTGTGCACAGAATTTAGCAAGGGCCTCGCACCTTCTGATGCATCAGGTAGGTGCACAATAGCATAGCCTAACCCTCTGTACTTTGGTCTATATTGATGCGGGACATAGACAGCCAGCTGATGACCAATCCATTAGTGCAATGGATGGCTGGAAGCATTTGTCTTTGCCTTTGCAATACCACAGAAGCAATGCATGGTCAATGTACAGCAATGACACACCTGTGTGAACAGCCAGGAGACCCCCCCCCCCATGTTATGTTACATAGTTACATAGTTAGTACGGTCGAAAAAAGACATATGTCCATCAAGTTCAACCAGGGAATTAAGGGGTAGGGGTGTGGCGCGATATTGGGGAAGGGATGAGATTTTATATTTCTTCATAAGCATTAATCTTATTTTGTCAATTAGGAACATTCAGCACCCACCCGCTATCAAGGCAGCTGCCTATCATGTCATGCCCTACCTGCACAGGTGTGCTGGCTACTAAAATGATCCAATTAAGGAGGCCATTTAGTCAGCAGCAGCAGAAGTCCTGTGCCTGGACGCTCCAACAGCGGCCAGACACAAGCAGAAGCAGAAGCAGCAGAAGCAGCAGCAGCACCACCTTTTGTTTTTTGGCTGCAGCAGCAGCAAGGCCCACAGGGCTGGCTAGCTGGCTAGCCAGCAAGCAGGTAGCAATGAAAGTAGGAATCTTTCTTTTTAACCCTGTAAGGGGGTGGTGCACTGTACCCGAAGATACTGCCATATCGGGTCAATGCATAGGGCGACGGAAGCAAGCTTCGAAATCGGCCCCCGTTCTCAAAAATCCATTTAATATATGGTCCCCAGATAGGGGACGTATCAGATATTAAACTGATAAGAACAGATACTACACTTGATCTTAGCCAAAAGGCCGAGAAGCGATAACCGTGAAAGGGGCGGGCCCAACAAGGTGCCCTTCATGGGCACTATCACTGCCTGCTGTCAGGGAGGCTGCCAGACAATTTTCCATGCACACTCTGGGCTGGGGGGCAGTCAACCACCAGTACACACAGCAGAACCTAAACCCATACCATTATTGCTAAGCAGCAAGACAGGGGCCCATTGCACTCCCACGGGGCCTTTTTAAATGCAATCCATAACCCGGATTTGCCAGGAACCCTTCTTACTCCTCCTACTTGCATGTGACACTGGGCTTAGGATCTGCATAGGAAACACACACACAAGCACACACCTACCTTTGTTGCCTGCAGATGCCTCCTTGGCTGTCCCCAAACGGTATCAAACCAACACCCACGGGAAGCTGTAAGCATAGAGGACATGCCTGCACCCCATTGGACTTACCTGTGTGGGTTAAACCCGGGTTATTTGACAACCTATGGCGGTGATGGTTCTGCTCAGGCAGAGCAGTGCTGATGCTCCTCATAAAGCTGTCGCTGCTGTGAAGGTTCTAGGTGACATCACAAATCCCTATGGTTACATACACAACAAAGCTGGGTTGTTGTTGTTTACACTCTGCAAGGCCTGTGGAAGTGAGTGACATCATAGCACTGTAGTTCTGAGGGTTCTAGATGGATGCAACAATCTCCTGTTGCTTCTATGAAGGCCATAATAGACGACATCACCAAACAGCTCCATAGTCACATACACAGCAAGGAGAGATGTTGTTTACACCTAGTGATGTCAGTGGTATTGAGTGACATCACAGCACAGTGCTAAGGCTCCTGGGCCTGGACACAGCAGCGGCTGCAATATCTCAACGGAGAATAAGTTTATATATATGTGTGTGTGTGCGCGTATATATATATATATATATATATATATATATATATATATATATATATTTCTCCGCCGAAATCACTTTTAAACCCATTTCCACCTTTTTTTCCCTTCTCTTCCTCTTACTTTTTTTTCACGTTTTTTTAAGTTTTTCTCCTTTTCGCCTCTTTTCTGGGCGTATTATTCTTCTTTTTCTTCTTTTTTTTCGTCTAATGCATACCCCATCAGTGCAGCAATGCTTATTCAATACCGCCAGCAGATGGAGACACTGGGGGATAATTTTCTAAGGATTTATACTGATTTTTCCTGTCTGAATTTGTCGCACAGAAAGTTGCAGGCCAAATATGTGTGACATTTCTGCGACTTTAGCTTCTAGAGCATTTTTACAACATTATACATAGGTGCTGAATACATAAAAAGCGACTGTTCAGCGACAGACAAGTCGCATCGGCTGAAAGTAGGCCAGAATGTCAGTCCATGTTGGAGCAGGTTTAGATACAGTCTAAAGTATAGATCTCAAAGTCTGTGCACAGAATTTAGCAAGGGCCTCGCACCTTCTGATGCATCAGGTAGGTGCACAATAGCATAGCCTAACCCTCTGTACTTTGGTCTATATTGATGCGGGACATAGACAGCCAGCTGATGACCAATCCATTAGTGCAATGGATGGCTGGAAGCATTTGTCTTTGCCTTTGCAATACCACAGAAGCAATGCATGGTCAATGTACAGCAATGACACACCTGTGTGAACAGCCAGGAGACCCCCCCCCCCCCATGTTATGTTACATAGTTACATAGTTAGTACGGTCGAAAAAAGACATATGTCCATCAAGTTCAACCAGGGAATTAAGGGGTAGGGGTGTGGCGCGATATTGGGGAAGGGATGAGATTTTATATTTCTTCATAAGCATTAATCTTATTTTGTCAATTAGGAACATTCAGCACCCACCCGCTATCAAGGCAGCTGCCTATCATGTCATGCCCTACCTGCACAGGTGTGCTGGCTACTCAAATGATCCAATTAAGGAGGCCATTTAGTCAGCAGCAGCAGAAGTCCTGTGCCTGGACGCTCCAACAGCGGCCAGACACAAGCAGAAGCAGAAGCAGCAGAAGCAGCAGCAGCACCACCTTTTGTTTTTTGGCTGCAGCAGCAGCAAGGCCCACAGGGCTGGCTAGCTGGCTAGCCAGCAAGCAGGTAGCAATGAAAGTAGGAATCTTTCTTTTTAACCCTGTAAGGGGGTGGTGCACTGTACCCGAAGATACTGCCATATCGGGTCAATGCATAGGGCGACGGAAGCAAGCTTCGAAATCGGCCCCCGTTCTCAAAAATCCATTTAATATATGGTCCCCAGATAGGGGACGTATCAGATATTAAACTGATAAGAACAGATACTACACTTGATCTTAGCCAAAAGGCCGAGAAGCGATAACCGTGAAAGGGGCGGGCCCAACAAGGTGCCCTTCATGGGCACTATCACTGCTTGCTGTCAGGGAGGCTGCCAGACAATTTTCCATGCACACTCTGGGCTGGGGGGCAGTCAACCACCAGTACACACAGCAGAACCTAAACCCATACCATTATTGCTAAGCAGCAAGACAGGGGCTCATTGCACTCCCACGGGGCCTTTTTAAATGCAATCCATAACCCGGATTTGCCAGGAACCCTTCTTACTCCTCCTACTTGCATGTGACACTGGGCTTAGGATCTGCATAGGAAACACACACACAAGCACACACCTACCTTTGTTGCCTGCAGATGCCTCCTTGGCTGTCCCCAAACGGTATCAAACCAACACCCACGGGAAGCTGTAAGCATAGAGGACATGCCTGCACCCCATTGGACTTACCTGTGTGGGTTAAACCCGGGTTATTTGACAACCTATGGCGGTGATGGTTCTGCTCAGGCAGAGCAGTGCTGATGCTCCTCATAAAGCTGTCGCTGCTGTGAAGGTTCTAGTTGACATCACAAATCCCTATGGTTACATACACAACAAAGCTGGGTTGTTGTTGTTTACACTCTGCAAGGCCTGTGGAAGTGAGTGACATCATAGCACTGTAGTTCTGAGGGTTCTAGATGGATGCAACAATCTCCTGTTGCTTCTATGAAGGCCATAATAGACGACATCACCAAACAGCTCCATAGTCACATACACAGCAAAGGAGAGATGTTGTTTACACCTAGTGATGTCAGTGGTATTGAGTGACATCACAGCACAGTGCTAAGGCTCCTGGGCCTGGACACAGCAGCGGCTGCAATATCTCAACGGAGAATACGTTTATATATATGTGTGTGTGTGCGCGTATATATATATATATATATATATATATATATATATATATATATATATTTCTCCGCCAAAATCACTTTTAAACCCATTTCCACCTTTTTTTCCCTTCTCTTCCTCTTACTTTTTTTTCACGTTTTTTTACGTTTTTCTCCTTTTCGCCTCTTTTCTGGGCGTATTATTCTTCTTTTTCTTCTTTTTTTTCGTCTAATGCATACCCCATCAGTGCAGCAATGCTTATTCAATACCGCCAGCAGATGGAGACACTGGGGGATAATTTTCTAAGGATTTATACTGATTTTTCCTGTCTGAATTTGTCGCACAGAAAGTTGCAGGCCAAATATGTGTGACATTTCTGCGACTTTAGCTTCTAGAGCATTTTTACAACATTATACATAGGTGCTGAATACATAAAAAGCGACTGTTCAGCGACAGACAAGTCGCATCGGCTGAAAGTAGGCCAGAATGTCAGTCCATGTTGGAGCAGGTTTAGATACAGTCTAAAGTATAGATCTCAAATTCTGTGCACAGAATTTAGCAAGGGCCTCGCACCTTCTGATGCATCAGGTAGGTGCACAATAGCATAGCCTAACCCTCTGTACTTTGGTCTATATTGATGCGGGACATAGACAGCCAGCTGATGACCAATCCATTAGTGCAATGGATGGCTGGAAGCATTTGTCTTTGCCTTTGCAATACCACAGAAGCAATGCATGGTCAATGTACAGCAATGACACACCTGTGTGAACAGCCAGGAGACCCCCCCCCCCCCCCCCATGTTATGTTACATAGTTACATAGTTAGTACGGTCGAAAAAAGACATATGTCCATCAAGTTCAACCAGGGAATTAAGGGGTAGGGGTGTGGCGCGATATTGGGGAAGGGATGAGATTTTATATTTCTTCATAAGCATTAATCTTATTTTGTCAATTAGGAACATTCAGCACCCACCCGCTATCAAGGCAGCTGCCTATCATGTCATGCCCTACCTGCACAGGTGTGCTGGCTACTCAAATGATCCAATTAAGGAGGCCATTTAGTCAGCAGCAGCAGAAGTCCTGTGCCTGGACGCTCCAACAGCGGCCAGACACAAGCAGAAGCAGAAGCAGCAGAAGCAGCAGCAGCACCACCTTTTGTTTTTTGGCTGCAGCAGCAGCAAGGCCCACAGGGCTGGCTAGCTGGCTAGCCAGCAAGCAGGTAGCAATGAAAGTAGGAATCTTTCTTTTTAACCCTGTAAGGGGGTGGTGCACTGTACCCGAAGATACTGCCATATCGGGTCAATGCATAGGGCGACGGAAGCAAGCTTCGAAATCGGCCCCCGTTCTCAAAAATCCATTTAATATATGGTCCCCAGATAGGGGACGTATCAGATATTAAACTGATAAGAACAGATACTACACTTGATCTTAGCCAAAAGGCCGAGAAGCGATAACCGTGAAAGGGGCGGGCCCAACAAGGTGCCCTTCATGGGCACTATCACTGCTTGCTGTCAGGGAGGCTGCCAGACAATTTTCCATGCACACTCTGGGCTGGGGGGCAGTCAACCACCAGTACACACAGCAGAACCTAAACCCATACCATTATTGCTAAGCAGCAAGACAGGGGCCCATTGCACTCCCACGGGGCCTTTTTAAATGCAATCCATAACCCGGATTTGCCAGGAACCCTTCTTACTCCTCCTACTTGCATGTGACACTGGGCTTAGGATCTGCATAGGAAACACACACACAAGCACACACCTACCTTTGTTGCCTGCAGATGCCTCCTTGGCTGTCCCCAAACGGTATCAAACCAACACCCACGGGAAGCTGTAAGCATAGAGGACATGCCTGCACCCCATTGGACTTACCTGTGTGGGTTAAACCCGGGTTATTTGACAACCTATGGCGGTGATGGTTCTGCTCAGGCAGAGCAGTGCTGATGCTCCTCATAAAGCTGTCGCTGCTGTGAAGGTTCTAGGTGACATCACAAATCCCTATGGTTACATACACAACAAAGCTGGGTTGTTGTTGTTTACACTCTGCAAGGCCTGTGGAAGTGAGTGACATCATAGCACTGTAGTTCTGAGGGTTCTAGATGGATGCAACAATCTCCTGTTGCTTCTATGAAGGCCATAATAGACGACATCACCAAACAGCTCCATAGTCACATACACAGCAAAGGAGAGATGTTGTTTACACCTAGTGATGTCAGTGGTATTGAGTGACATCACAGCACAGTGCTAAGGCTCCTGGGCCTGGACACAGCAGCGGCTGCAATATCTCAACGGAGAATACGTTTATATATATGTGTGTGTGTGCGTGTATATATATATATATATATATATATATATATATATATATTCTCCGCCGAAATCACTTTTAAACCCATTTCCACCTTTTTTTCCCTTCTCTTCCTCTTACTTTTTTTTCACGTTTTTTTACGTTTTTCTCCTTTTCGCCTCTTTTCTGGGCGTATTATTCTTCTTTTTCTTCTTTTTTTTCGTCTAATGCATACCCCATCAGTGCAGCAATGCTTATTCAATACCGCCAGCAGATGGAGACACTGGGGGATAATTTTCTAAGGATTTATACTGATTTTTCCTGTCTGAATTTGTCGCACAGAAAGTTGCAGGCCAAATATGTGTGACATTTCTGCGACTTTAGCTTCTAGAGCATTTTTACAACATTATACATAGGTGCTGAATACATAAAAAGCGACTGTTCAGCGACAGACAAGTCGCATCGGCTGAAAGTAGGCCAGAATGTCAGTCCATGTTGGAGCAGGTTTAGATACAGTCTAAAGTATAGATCTCAAAGTCTGTGCACAGAATTTAGCAAGGGCCTCGCACCTTCTGATGCATCAGGTAGGTGCACAATAGCATAGCCTAACCCTCTGTACTTTGGTCTATATTGATGCGGGACATAGACAGCCAGCTGATGACCAATCCATTAGTGCAATGGATGGCTGGAAGCATTTGTCTTTGCCTTTGCAATACCACAGAAGCAATGCATGGTCAATGTACAGCAATGACACACCTGTGTGAACAGCCAGGAGACCCCCCCCCCCCCATGTTATGTTACATAGTTACATAGTTAGTACGGTCGAAAAAAGACATATGTCCATCAAGTTCAACCAGGGAATTAAGGGGTAGGGGTGTGGCGCGAAATTGGGGAAGGGATGAGATTTTATATTTCTTCATAAGCATTAATCTTATTTTGTCAATTAGGAACATTCAGCACCCACCCGCTATCAAGGCAGCTGCCTATCATGTCATGCCCTACCTGCACAGGTGTGCTGGCTACTCAAATGATCCAATTAAGGAGGCCATTTAGTCAGCAGCAGCAGAAGTCCTGTGCCTGGACGCTCCAACAGCGGCCAGACACAAGCAGAAGCAGAAGCAGCAGAAGCACCACCTTTTGTTTTTTGGCTGCAGCAGCAGCAAGGCCCACAGGGCTGGCTAGCTGGCTAGCCAGCAAGCAGGTAGCAATGAAAGTAGGAATCTTTCTTTTTAACCCTGTAAGGGGGTGGTGCACTGTACCCGAAGATACTGCCATATCGGGTCAATGCATAGGGCGACGGAAGCAAGCTTCGAAATCGGCCCCCGTTCTCAAAAATCCATTTAATATATGGTCCCCAGATAGGGGACGTATCAGATATTAAACTGATAAGAACAGATACTACACTTGATCTTAGCCAAAAGGCCGAGAAGCGATAACCGTGAAAGGGGCGGGCCCAACAAGGTGCCCTTCATGGGCACTATCACTGCTTGCTGTCAGGGAGGCTGCCAGACAATTTTCCATGCACACTCTGGGCTGGGGGGCAGTCAACCACCAGTACACACAGCAGAACCTAAACCCATACCATTATTGCTAAGCAGCAAGACAGGGGCCCATTGCACTCCCACGGGGCCTTTTTAAATGCAATCCATAACCCGGATTTGCCAGGAACCCTTCTTACTCCTCCTACTTGCATGTGACACTGGGCTTAGGATCTGCATAGGAAACACACACACAAGCACACACCTACCTTTGTTGCCTGCAGATGCCTCCTTGGCTGTCCCCAAACGGTATCAAACCAACACCCACGGGAAGCTGTAAGCATAGAGGACATGCCTGCACCCCATTGGACTTACCTGTGTGGGTTAAACCCGGGTTATTTGACAACCTATGGCGGTGATGGTTCTGCTCAGGCAGAGCAGTGCTGATGCTCCTCATAAAGCTGTCGCTGCTGTGAAGGTTCTAGGTGACATCACAAATCCCTATGGTTACATACACAACAAAGCTGGGTTGTTGTTGTTTACACTCTGCAAGGCCTGTGGAAGTGAGTGACATCATAGCACTGTAGTTCTGAGGGTTCTAGATGGATGCAACAATCTCCTGTTGCTTCTATGAAGGCCATAATAGACGACATCACCAAACAGCTCCATAGTCACATACACAGCAAAGGAGAGATGTTGTTTACACCTAGTGATGTCAGTGGTATTGAGTGACATCACAGCACAGTGCTAAGGCTCCTGGGCCTGGACACAGCAGCGGCTGCAAAATCTCAACGGAGAATACGTTTATATATATGTGTGTGTGTGCGCGTATATATATATATATATATATATATATATATATATATATATATATATATTCTCCGCCGAAATCACTTTTAAACCCATTTCCACCTTTTTTTCCCTTCTCTTCCTCTTACTTTTTTTTCACGTTTTTTTACGTTTTTCTCCTTTTCGCCTCTTTTCTGGGCGTATTATTCTTCTTTTTCTTCTTTTTTTTCGTCTAATGCATACCCCATCAGTGCAGCAATGCTTATTCAATACCGCCAGCAGATGGAGACACTGGGGGATAATTTTCTAAGGATTTATACTGATTTTTCCTGTCTGAATTTGTCGCACAGAAAGTTGCAGGCCAAATATGTGTGACATTTCTGCGACTTTAGCTTCTAGAGCATTTTTACAACATTATACATAGGTGCTGAATACATAAAAAGCGACTGTTCAGCGACAGACAAGTCGCATCGGCTGAAAGTAGGCCAGAATGTCAGTCCATGTTGGAGCAGGTTTAGATACAGTCTAAAGTATAGATCTCAAAGTCTGTGCACAGAATTTAGCAAGGGCCTCGCACCTTCTGATGCATCAGGTAGGTGCACAATAGCATAGCCTAACCCTCTGTACTTTGGTCTATATTGATGCGGGACATAGACAGCCAGCTGATGACCAATCCATTAGTGCAATGGATGGCTGGAAGCATTTGTCTTTGCCTTTGCAATACCACAGAAGCAATGCATGGTCAATGTACAGCAATGACACACCTGTGTGAACAGCCAGGAGACCCCCCCCCCCCATGTTATGTTACATAGTTACATAGTTAGTACGGTCGAAAAAAGACATATGTCCATCAAGTTC
The DNA here is from genome assembly GCF_029499605.1 of Hyla sarda. Taxonomy (NCBI): domain Eukaryota; kingdom Metazoa; phylum Chordata; class Amphibia; order Anura; family Hylidae; genus Hyla; species Hyla sarda. The sequence goes on along the minus strand of NW_026608582.1, from coordinate 4,413 downwards.
AACCAGGGAATTAAGGGGTAGGGGTGTGGCGCGATATTGGGGAAGGGATGAGATTTTATATTTCTTCATAAGCATTAATCTTATTTTGTCAATTAGGAACATTCAGCACCCACCCGCTATCAAGGCAGCTGCCTATCATGTCATGCCCTACCTGCACAGGTGTGCTGGCTACTCAAATGATCCAATTAAGGAGGCCATTTAGTCAGCAGCAGCAGAAGTCCTGTGCCTGGACGCTCCAACAGCGGCCAGACACAAGCAGAAGCAGAAGCAGCAGAAGCAGCAGCAGCACCACCTTTTGTTTTTTGGCTGCAGCAGCAGCAAGGCCCACAGGGCTGGCTAGCTGGCTAGCCAGCAAGCAGGTAGCAATGAAAGTAGGAATCTTTCTTTTTAACCCTGTAAGGGGGTGGTGCACTGTACCCGAAGATACTGCCATATCGGGTCAATGCATAGGGCGACGGAAGCAAGCTTCGAAATCGGCCCCCGTTCTCAAAAATCCATTTAATATATGGTCCCCAGATAGGGGACGTATCAGATATTAAACTGATAAGAACAGATACTACACTTGATCTTAGCCAAAAGGCCGAGAAGCGATAACCGTGAAAGGGGCGGGCCCAACAAGGTGCCCTTCATGGGCACTATCACTGCTTGCTGTCAGGGAGGCTGCCAGACAATTTTCCATGCACACTCTGGGCTGGGGGGCAGTCAACCACCAGTACACACAGCAGAACCTAAACCCATACCATTATTGCTAAGCAGCAAGACAGGGGCCCATTGCACTCCCACGGGGCCTTTTTAAATGCAATCCATAACCCGGATTTGCCAGGAACCCTTCTTACTCCTCCTACTTGCATGTGACACTGGGCTTAGGATCTGCATAGGAAACACACACACAAGCACACACCTACCTTTGTTGCCTGCAGATGCCTCCTTGGCTGTCCCCAAACGGTATCAAACCAACACCCACGGGAAGCTGTAAGCATAGAGGACATGCCTGCACCCCATTGGACTTACCTGTGTGGGTTAAACCCGGGTTATTTGACAACCTATGGCGGTGATGGTTCTGCTCAGGCAGAGCAGTGCTGATGCTCCTCATAAAGCTGTCGCTGCTGTGAAGGTTCTAGGTGACATCACAAATCCCTATGGTTACATACACAACAAAGCTGGGTTGTTGTTGTTTACACTCTGCAAGGCCTGTGGAAGTGAGTGACATCATAGCACTGTAGTTCTGAGGGTTCTAGATGGATGCAACAATCTCCTGTTGCTTCTATGAAGGCCATAATAGACGACATCACCAAACAGCTCCATAGTCACATACACAGCAAAGGAGAGATGTTGTTTACACCTAGTGATGTCAGTGGTATTGAGTGACATCACAGCACAGTGCTAAGGCTCCTGGGCCTGGACACAGCAGCGGCTGCAATATCTCAACGGAGAATACGTTTATATATATGTGTGTGTGTGCGCGTATATATATATATATATATATATATATATATATATATATATATATATATCTCCGCCGAAATCACTTTTAAACCCATTTCCACCTTTTTTTCCCTTCTCTTCCTCTTACTTTTTTTTCACGTTTTCTTTACGTTTTTCTCCTTTTCGCCTCTTTTCTGGGCGTATTATTCTTCTTTTTCTTCTTTTTTTTCGTCTAATGCATACCCCATCAGTGCAGCAATGCTTATTCAATGCTGCCAGCAGATGGAGACACTGGGGGATAATTTTCTAAGGATTTATACTGATTTTTCCTGTCTGAATTTGTCGCACAGAAAGTTGCAGGCCAAATATGTGTGACATTTCTGCGACTTTAGCTTCTAGAGCATTTTTACAACATTATACATAGGTGCTGAATACATAAAAAGCGACTGTTCAGCGACAGACAAGTCGCATCGGCTGAAAGTAGGCCAGAATGTCAGTCCATGTTGGAGCAGGTTTAGATACAGTCTAAAGTATAGATCTCAAAGTCTGTGCACAGAATTTAGCAAGGGCCTCGCACCTTCTGATGCATCAGGTAGGTGCACAATAGCATAGCCTAACCCTCTGTACTTTGGTCTATATTGATGCGGGACATAGACAGCCAGCTGATGACCAATCCATTAGTGCAATGGATGGCTGGAAGCATTTGTCTTTGCCTTTGCAATACCACAGAAGCAATGCATGGTCAATGTACAGCAATGACACACCTGTGTGAACAGCCAGGAGACCCCCCCCCCCCCCCCATGTTATGTTACATAGTTACATAGTTAGTACGGTCGAAAAAAGACATATGTCCATCAAGTTCAACCAGGGAATTAAGGGGTAGGGGTGTGGCGCGATATTGGGGAAGGGATGAGATTTTATATTTCTTCATAAGCATTAATCTTATTTTGTCAATTAGGAACATTCAGCACCCACCCGCTATCAAGGCAGCTGCCTATCATGTCATGCCCTACCTGCACAGGTGTGCTGGCTACTCAAATGATCCAATTAAGGAGGCCATTTAGTCAGCAGCAGCAGAAGTCCTGTGCCTGGACGCTCCAACAGCGGCCAGACACAAGCAGAAGCAGAAGCAGCAGAAGCAGCAGCAGCACCACCTTTTGTTTTTTGGCTGCAGCAGCAGCAAGGCCCACAGGGCTGGCTAGCTGGCTAGCCAGCAAGCAGGTAGCAATGAAAGTAGGAATCTTTCTTTTTAACCCTGTAAGGGGGTGGTGCACTGTACCCGAAGATACTGCCATATCGGGTCAATGCATAGGGCGACGGAAGCAAGCTTCGAAATCGGCCCCCGTTCTCAAAAATCCATTTAATATATGGTCCCCAGATAGGGGACGTATCAGATATTAAACTGATAAGAACAGATACTACACTTGATCTTAGCCAAAAGGCCGAGAAGCGATAACCGTGAAAGGGGCGGGCCCAACAAGGTGCCCTTCATGGGCACTATCACTGCTTGCTGTCAGGGAGGCTGCCAGACAATTTTCCATGCACACTCTGGGCTGGGGGGCAGTCAACCACCAGTACACACAGCAGAACCTAAACCCATACCATTATTGCTAAGCAGCAAGACAGGGGCCCATTGCACTCCCACGGGGCCTTTTTAAATGCAATCCATAACCCGGATTTGCCAGGAACCCTTCTTACTCCTCCTACTTGCATGTGACACTGGGCTTAGGATCTGCATAGGAAACACACACACAAGCACACACCTACCTTTGTTGCCTGCAGATGCCTCCTTGGCTGTCCCCAAACGGTATCAAACCAACACCCACGGGAAGCTGTAAGCATAGAGGACATGCCTGCACCCCATTGGACTTACCTGTGTGGGTTAAACCCGGGTTATTTGACAACCTATGGCGGTGATGGTTCTGCTCAGGCAGAGCAGTGCTGATGCTCCTCATAAAGCTGTCGCTGCTGTGAAGGTTCTAGGTGACATCACAAATCCCTATGGTTACATACACAACAAAGCTGGGTTGTTGTTGTTTACACTCTGCAAGGCCTGTGGAAGTGAGTGACATCATAGCACTGTAGTTCTGAGGGTTCTAGATGGATGCAACAATCTCCTGTTGCTTCTATGAAGGCCATAATAGACGACATCACCAAACAGCTCCATAGTCACATACACAGCAAAGGAGAGATGTTGTTTACACCTAGTGATGTCAGTGGTATTGAGTGACATCACAGCACAGTGCTAAGGCTCCTGGGCCTGGACACAGCAGCGGCTGCAATATCTCAACGGAGAATACGTTTATATATATGTGTGTGTGTGCGCGTATATATATATATATATATATATATATATATATATATATATATATTCTCCGCCGAAATCACTTTTAAACCCATTTCCACCTTTTTTTCCCTTCTCTTCCTCTTACTTTTTTTTCACGTTTTTTTACGTTTTTCTCCTTTTCGCCTCTTTTCTGGGCGTATTATTCTTCTTTTTCTTCTTTTTTTTCGTCTAATGCATACCCCATCAGTGCAGCAATGCTTATTCAATACCGCCAGCAGATGGAGACACTGGGGGATAATTTTCTAAGGATTTATACTGATTTTTCCTGTCTGAATTTGTCGCACAGAAAGTTGCAGGCCAAATATGTGTGACATTTCTGCGACTTTAGCTTCTAGAGCATTTTTACAACATTATACATAGGTGCTGAATACATAAAAAGCGACTATTCAGCGACAGACAAGTCGCATCGGCTGAAAGTAGGCCAGAATGTCAGTCCATGTTGGAGCAGGTTTAGATACAGTCTAAAGTATAGATCTCAAAGTCTGTGCACAGAATTTAGCAAGGGCCTCGCACCTTCTGATGCATCAGGTAGGTGCACAATAGCATAGCCTAACCCTCTGTACTTTGGTCTATATTGATGCGGGACATAGACAGCCAGCTGATGACCAATCCATTAGTGCAATGGATGGCTGGAAGCATTT